>NC_056747.1:662091858-662311858 GCF_019279795.1 Protopterus annectens
GGTCTGGCACTGGGTCCAGATTCCAAGGCTGCTCCAGCAGGTGACGATGCAGGAATGGGAACCAAATTTGTCGAGGCCAGTAAGGTACAATGAGGATCAATCATCCTGAATCCCAATGCGGTCGCCTTCTGAATTAGTTTGGGAATTAGGGGAAAAGGTGGGAATACATGGGCCAATCGTGAACTAGAGCGTCTCTGGGGGAGTGGCTGGGGAGGGGGAAGAGAGTGAAGAAATCGTTGCACTTGCTGTTGAGAGGAGTTGCGAAAAGGTTGCAGCAAGGTTGACCCCATCTGCGGAAAATTTTGTTCGCTACTGACTGATTGAGAGACCACTCGTGAGGCATGAGAATAGCTCTGCTTAGCCTGTCCGCTATGACGTTGGACTTCCCGGGGATGTGCGTTGCTATCTGAAACCGTTGAGTGGAGATCGCCCGCTGCCAGAGTCTGAGTGCTTCTCGACATAAGGGATAGGACTTGGTTCCGCCCTGCTTGTTGATGTACCACACTACAGGCATATTGTCCGTTTGAATTGCAATAGTCCCGGTGGGTAGAGAGTCCTGAAGAGCTTGCAACGCTAAAAGCACCGCTTTCATCTCCAAGATGTTTATGTGCAGGTGGTACTCTAGAGATTGCCAAGTGCCCTGGACAGTCCTGCCCTGAAAATGCCCCCCCCCACGATCAGGGAGGCATCCGTGGTCACCGTGGCAACAGGAGGAGGAAGAACAAATGGTCTGCCCTGAAGTACTAGAGGGGAGACCATCCACCAAGCCAGGTGGTCTTTGCATGATTGAGTGATTATTATGTTGTGAGACATCGGAAGTTGTTGAAAGGACCATTGGGTAAAAAGCATTCACTGAAGAATCCGCATGTGAAAACGAGCCAGGGGAAGTAATGTGATTGCTGCTGGCATGAGACCCAAAGTTTTCAGTAGAAATCTGGCCTGAATCGCCTTGCACTATAGTAAGACCTGCACATGTCGGCGAATGTCTGATACTCTGTCTAAAGGAAGTTTTGCAGACAGCTCTTTTGTATTTAATCTTGCGCCTTTAAAGGTTATAGATTGACAAGGCGACAATGCAGACTTTTCAAAATTTATTGAGATACCTAGCTCAGAGCAGGTTTGGATGGTATAATCCATGGCTCGCAGCAGCTGATGCCTGGTGGAAGCAGTAAGGAGCCAGTCGTCTAGAAATGGAAACACCTGGAATCCTCGCCGTCTCAGGTGAGCCGTAACCACTGCCATGCATTTGAACACCCTGGGGGCTGTGGTGAGACCAACAGTCAGGGCTCTGAATTGATAGTGACTGGCTCCCAGCCGGAAGCGGAGAAACCTTCTGGAGCGTCTGTCCATTTTGATATGTTAGTACGCATCCTGAAGGTCTATGGAGCACATCCAATTGTCCTGACCCAAAAAGGGTAGAATGGACTGAAGCGTGACCATCCGGAACTTCGTTCTTTGAACAGACTTGTTTAACCTGCTGAGATCCAAAATGGGTCTCCAGTCCCCTGTCTTTTTTGGTACCAAAAAGAACTTGGGAGTAAATACCGGATCCTTGCTGGTCTGCTGGGACTGGCTGGATGGCCCTTTTTTTTAGCAGTTTTGAAATTTCTAGCACTGCTTGTTCCCTTAGACCGGGTGGAACATCTGGAAGGGACCTGGTTGTTTGTACAGGGGTGTGGACAAAGGGGATTTTGTAACCCTCGGATATGATGGACCGTACCCATTTGTCTTGTGTGAGGAGTTGCCAGGCTTCTAGGTACAGTGACAATCTTCCCCAGACTGCCTCCGAAGGTGGACAGTCGGGCAGCCCCTCAGGGGTGCTGAAAGGGTTTGACAGAAAAAGACTCTCTGCTACCCTGATTTAGCGGACCCCCTCTGCCCCTCGGGCGGCGTCTATTATTGTTCCCTCCTCTGCCCCTGGAGGGAAACTCGCCACGTGTCAGGCACGACTCCCTGGGGTTTCCGAAACCACATTTTTCCACTCTTCTGACCTTTAGGGTATGGTCTAGAAGGAGTAGAAAAACGGACTCCCACAGCAGAGAGAGTCTTGCCTTCCTGCTCACACCTGGTAAGGGTATCCTTCACCTGTGGTCCAAACAGAGCTGAACCATCGAAGGGGGTATTGGTGAAGGACACCTTAAAAGGGTCAGCAAAGTTACATAACCGCATCCAGGCATGTCTTCTCAAAGCCATGCCTGTACCTGCGGCCCTACTTGCCCCATCGGCTGCATAAGAAATGAGCCGCATGGAGGAGTTGATGATAGAGTTAAGGGTCACCAGCTGGGAGTTAATTTTATCCTGAGCCCCCGCAGCTGATGGATCCTGAAGGGTATCACCCAGTTCCTTGAGAAGATCCCTTTGAAGGCGGGTGAAATGGCACAGATAATTCAGCGACCACATGGAAAAAGTCGCTGAAGAAAACATCGGCTTCCAGTACCTGTCCATTGTCCTAGACTCTTTATTAGGTGGATTGACAGGCACCGAAGGGTCAGCCAACTCCTTCTTAGTGACTGCTGCCACCACCATGGCATCAACAGGGACACCTTTTGTCAGAAATTGTTTGTCGGGTGGGGCTGTAATGAACTTAGTGGGCCTGTGGGGAGTTGGTTCCACTGTGTCCGGGGCTGACCATGCCCTTAGAGCCACCACTTCCATGAGCGGGTCGAAGGGTGGAGACACCCAGGAGTTGGAAGGGCGAGAACCAAATGCATCCAGGTACACAGACTCGTCCTCAGAAGGGTTAAGGGCAGTCCAGTTCCCCCTCTGCTTAAGGATCTCTAAGGATGTCTGAAAAAGAGACATCCTCAGAGGGGGATCTTGTGGACCCTTCCAAATCCTCCAAGTCTGTATCAGACGTGACTGACTCGGGGGAGTCAACATGTTTCCTCTTACATTTTCTCTTCCGAGGGGGCTCCTCTGAAAGATCAGGGGAGGCCTCGGAAGAGGAAGATACACCCAATGGGGCAGCCTGGAGCGTCTGTTCTCCACGCTTGGGGTCAGGAGGGTGGCCAGAGACCGATGCAGACACCATGGGGGGAGGAGCCAAAGGGGCCGATCGAGGAGCCGACTCAGGAGTCAGCACGCTCCTCATGACCTCCAAGGCGCCCCTGTCAGGCAGAGCAGAGGGTCCCCACTCCGAAGAGACGTGAACCCCTCCCGGCACCGAGAGGGACGGCTCCGAGGCCGATGTCGGGGCCGAGCTCACCTGCACCGAAGCCCCGAGAGGGAGAACGGGGTCAGACAAGGGTCTGATGCCACTCGCCCCCTCGGAGCCGACGAGGGAGTCTCGGCACCCAGACTCATCCAAGGAAGGAACCAATGAAGAGATAGGAGCCGAAAGTTGTGGTATCGTCTCCGTTTCCAAGATTCCAGCCCCAACCAGCTCCGGCTCCGAACACAAAAGGGGAGTCGGAGAAGGAACTGCTGAAGACACCGGGACAGCTAGTCTGTTGAGAAGGGCTGGTTAACATCTTGGCCAGGGCCTGCGATTTAAGTAGTCTACTGACCACCCTCTCCAAGTCTTGGTCAGATAACCTGGAAGACCGAGAGGAGTGGGACCTATATGGCTTAGTTCCGACTGAAGCAACGGTGACCTCGGAGCCGAGCAAACGATTCTAGAGAAGGGGACTTAGAATGTTTTCGGCCCAATGACGGTTCTGACAGTAAAGTCGGAGCCGATTGAGGTCTAGAGGTGTTGGCTCCAGCTGGAGCCGAAGAGGAGGCAGATGCTCCACGTGGCGACGGCTCCGAACTGGGAGCCGACAGCTTGGCGGGCTTTGAGGATTTCCCCGACTGAGGCTTCGCCGGGGATCCCTCTGGCTTGAGTACGCCTCTCAAAATAAGCTTGTTCCTACGCTCCTGCAGACTCTCAGGCTGAAGGCATGACAGACCGAGCAGGAGTCCTGCAGGTGTAGGGAACCCAAGCAATAAACGCAAGAAGTGTGACAGTCTGTCAGAGACATCTTCTGACAGCACAAGTCACACTTCTTGAAGCCTGAAACTTTAGTATCCTTGGACATACTGGCCCAGGGATATCAAAGAGAGAAATCTTACAGTAGTGCTTAAAAAAGGCACACAGACACACACACACCCGCACTAGATAAGCTAACAATAATAAGCAGAAAAAACTATCACTATCACCCACACTTAATAACAACAACCTCAATAAAAATATACAAAAAACTAGAAGGCTAAACACTACTCCTATAGGTACAAGGGGGGGGGGGGTTAGCCACTAATAGAGAAGAAACAAGGGGGGGGTAGAAACTCTCTAACAGAAAACGAGTTTCCTAAGTGGGACAAACTAGGGGATACACAGTATAACTATACTACAAGGTAAAGACAATCTATCTCGAAGAAAAAATACAGTTAAATATTAGCTGAAAATAGAAAAAAAGGATTAATACGACCTGAGCCAGTAAAAACGCAACCTCGTAGCTGAAGCGGCAAATGAGATCTGGGTATCCAGCGCCAAGCATTGTGGGATATGGGGAGGCCTCGAGCCAGTAAATAGCTCTCGAGCTTTAGTAGAAGGCCGAGTCGGAGCCGAGGATCGGCTCCGAACCATCCAGCAAGAATGAAGGCGAGATAGACAACTTAACATTGACGGATTAGTTCTCAGAGACACTATCTCTATGAAAAATCAAGTATGGACTATTGATACATAAAGTTTGAAGTTCAGAAATATGTCTGGCAGAAGTAATAGCGACCAAAAACAAGGTTTTCCATGACAAATACTTGAGGTCGCAAGAAGAGGCTGGTTCGAAAGGTGACATTGTCAGAGCTTGTAGAACTAATGATAAATCCCATGGTTGAATAGGTTCTCTAAAAGGTGGCTTCAGATGATTCACACCTTTTATGAAGGTCTTGCACAATTTATGGGACATAAGAGAGGAATTTTGGACACCCTCATGAAAATTAGAAATTGCAGCCAAATGAACTCTAATGGTAGAGGCCGATAGACTCGATTGAAACAGGTCGGCCAGATAGTCTAGTATTATCGACATTGGTGCTGAAAAGGGTTCTTACTTGTTTATCTTTCAGCCAACAGGTAAATCTTTTCCACTTGCTCAGATAAGTAATTCTAGTGAAAGACTTAAGAGAAGCAATGAGAATATCGCGTACTGGTAAAGAAAGATCATTCTGCCTGGCAATCAAGGGAATTGGAGTAGCCAAGCTGTGAGCTTCAGGCTGTTCAAGTTTGGATGAATCAGGTTCTGTGGGTGTGAATCTAGTAGGCTAGGCCAAAGGAAGAGGAACCAAATCTGTCGAGGCCAATATGGTGCTATGAGGATCAACTTGCTCTTCAACCGACAGGCTTTCTTCAGAAACTGGGGAATGAGGGGAAAGGGTGGAAATGCATAAAGAAGACCCAAGGGCAAATCGTGGACTAGAGCGTCCCTGGGTGACTGTCCAGGAGGGGGAAATCAGGGCGAAGTAGTTGCTGCATTTGTAGTTGGTCGGGGATGCAAAGAGGTCACAGCAAGGACGGCCCCAGCGGTGGAAGATCTCCGCCGCTATCAAGGGATTCAGGGACCACTCGTGAGGTTGAAGAATGCACCTGCTGAGTTCTGCTGCTATCACGCTGGAACTCCAGGGAATATGCGTTGCTAGAAGAAAACGGTTGGTAGCCATTGCCCATTGCCATATCCTCATGGTCTCTCGACAAAGGGGGTAAGATTTGGTTCCACCTTGCTTGATGATGTACCAGACCACTGCCATGTTGTCTGACTGAATCGCAATTGTCCCAGATGGCAGCAGGGGATGGAATGCTTGCAATGCCAGAAGCACCGCCCTCAGCTCTAGAACATTTATATGCAGATGGGCTCCAGTTCGGACCAAGTGCCTTGGACTGTCTGTCCCTGACATAGCCCCCCCACCCCATCAGGGAGGTGTCCATGGTGACTGTGGCCATGGGCTGCTGGGGGGAGAAGGGGCAAGACCATTGTGAGAGATTGTGTGTCATCCACCAATTTAAATCCTGTTTGCACCTGTGGGTTACTCGAATCATGGCTGAAAGAGGATGCTGAAAAGGATACCATTGGGTGAGCAGTAGCCATTGTAGAAGCCTCATGTGAAACCTGGCAGGAGAACAATGGTGATGGAAGCTGTCATGGAACCCAACAGCTGTAGAACAGAGTGAGACATGGATTTTTCCTTTGAAAGGATTGGAATTAGTTGTTGCTTTATCCTTATAATTCTGTGCTCTGGAATAGCAACTCTGCAGTTTTTTGTGCCCAAGATAACCCCTATGAATTCTGTCGACAGAGATGGGGTGAGATTGGATTTCTACCAGTTTATGGTTATGCCTAGCCTTTGAGCAGCGAGGAGAGAGTATGCCAGGGCTTTTTCCAGTAGATGTCTGGTGGGGGCGGAAATGAGCCAGTTGTCTAGGTATGGGAACACCTGGAATCCCTGAAGTCGCAAGTGAGCTGCGACAACTACCATGCACTTTGTGAACACTCTGGGGGCTGTAGAGAGTCCGAAGTGCAGTACTCTGAACTGGTAGTGACTGGCTCCTGCATGGAAGCGCAGAAATCTTCTTGATGGCCTGTCCACCTTTATGTGGTAGTATGCATCTTGAAGATCTATAGAGCACATCCAATCATCTTTTTCCAAAAGCGGGAGGATAGATTGTATTGTGACCATCTGGAATTCTTGTACTCTCAAAACTTGTTCAATACACTGAGATCCAAAATTGGTCTCCAGTCCCCGGTTTTCTTTGGCACCAAAAATAGTCTTGAGTAGAATCCGGATCCTATCTGGTCTGGAGGGACTATTTGGATGACTCTCTCTCTTAGCAGCTTTTCTATCTCTAGTGCTGCTTCTTCCCTTTGACTGGGTGGAACGTCAGGAAGATTTTTTTGAAGGGACGGGACAAAGATTGAAGGGGATATGATAACCTCTGGTTATAATTCTTTGTACCCAGGAATTAGTGGTGATGGTTAGCCAGGCAGAAGGGTACAAGGAGAAACATCCCCCAACCACCTCCAGAGGAAAGGAGTTGGGCCGCTCTTTGGGAGCGCTGGTAGGATTGACCAGGGAAAGAATCCCTGGAACCCTGGTTACGCGGACCCCCTCTGCCCCGAAAGGAGAGTCTTCCCTGTGAGTTTCCCCCTCTGCCTCTGGAGGATAACTCAGCCTGTGTGTCACGGAAAGGACCCTGAGATTTCTTGAACCATATCTTCCCACTCTTTTGGTTTTGGGAGAAAGCACATTGAGGAGAAGAATAACAGACACCTACGGCAGAAAGGGTCTTACCGTCCTGTTCATATCTGGCCAGTGTGCTTTTAACTTTGGGCCCAAACAACGAGGAGGCCTCAATGGGGGCATTAAGAAAAGAAGACTTAAAGGGTTCCGCAAAGTTGCACAAGCACATCCAGGTGTGTCGTCTCAAGACCGCAGCTGAACCCGCTGCTCTAGCTGCTCCTCCTGATGCGTGACTATCAGTCGCATAGAGGAGTTAGATATAGATTCAGTGGTGGCCAGCTGAGAGGCCACTTTGTCACGGACCTCATCAGACATGGCACCAGCCAAGGTTGCAGAGAGCTCAGAAACCAGATCCCTTTGAAGCCTGGTAAAATGTGCCATATAATTCAGGGCCTGACAGCAAAGGTCGCTGAAGCAAAGGTGCGCTTCCCTATCCAGTCCAGGGCCCGGGACTCTGTTAGGTGGATGGACAGTCTTGCCTTCTTCTGCCAGATGCTTTTTTGTTGCGGTTGCCACCACCAAAGCATACACAGAAAGACCTTTGGACCAATCGGGATCGAAGCAGGAGGGGACAAGATCTTATCTGGCCTCCAGGGAATAGCTTCGACAGTATCAGGAGCCTTCCAAGCACTGCATGATGAGCCGGACACGTTCATCAGCAGGTGTGGAGTAACCCAGGAGGTAGGGGGCCGGGCAAGAAAGACCTGCAGGAACACAGATTCCTCAGAGGTCAGATTAGAGGACTGCCAGTCACCTCTCTGATTCAGGATTTCAAGGATATCACCAAAGGATACATCAGAGGGTGACCGAGGGGATCTTTCCCCCTCATTGAAATCTGTGTCTTCGGTGAGGGACTCCTCTGTGGAGTCCATGTACTTCCTCTTACATGAACTTTTCCAGTGGACCTCCTCAGTGGGAGAAGCTGGAGAAGACAGCAAAAAAGGGGATTCCTGAGGGAATATGCCCTGCGGCCCTTGCACCCTGTGTCCGCTAGATGCGACTTGTGAAACCAGTGTACCAGAGTAGGGCAGAGGTATAGACAGTCTGGTATCGCCAGCAGCAGCGAAAGCCTTCTCCATCAGTTGGAAGGCTGGTCCACCCGAAGAGGAGTGTATGTCTACGACAGGGGTCACTCCTCCCCAAGTGGCTCAGCCTGCCAACACGGAGTCCCGAGATGGCTGTGGAGCAGCAAGCTATGCGTGTCACAGCTGACATCCTGGGTCATAGCAAAACTTTCCTGCCACGAAGGCAACAGTGGTTCCTTAGTGAGATCCATAAAGGGAACCACAGAAGGGGAAGACTGTGCTACATCCATGGACTTCAAAGGCAATGAAGGAGGAGAATAAGAAGGGGTCTTTGGAGATGGGTGATCACCTCCCATGAAGGATAGTTCCTGAGGGATGGGATACCTCTGGCCAAGAGTACCTGGTCCACAAGACGCAACACATCATGTTCGGAAAGGCTTCTACTGGACCTCATGGAGACTGAGGGAGAAAAGTACAGTTTTGTACCTACCATAAATGTAGATGTTCGAGTGTTCACCCTGCTGCAGTCATCACACTTGGGTTATCCTGTCGTCAGGCGGTCCCGCAGTCGGCCGGAATTCCAAATTCTTGGTCCGGCGTCGGTTGCTGTCGCCTCTTCCCAGACGTCAGTGTGCTAGGGGTATATATAATGCAACCAATGCCATTTTCTTTAGTCTTTCTTGCCGCGCGGTGCCCGAAGCAGAAGCAGTTCGCAAGTGCCGGCTGGTCGACTCCTGAGATTTTCGAATTTCAGACCGAAGTCTTCTATAAAGCTAAGTACCTCGTTGGGGAAACTTTTCTTGCCTCAGACCGATGTCAGGAAAAAGTTAACTATTGTATTTCTTGTGGGAAGCAAATACCTCATAAGGATTTTCATTCTTATTGCATACCTTGCCTAGGCCCAGACCACGACGTCACTTTTTGTCGGTTTTGTGCTAGGTTTAATAAGCGTACTATTAAAAGACGCTTTGATTTCACACAACACTACTTCGGTAGGAAATTTAACTACGAAAAAGACACTGAAGCTGTAGACAGTAGTTATACAGTTCATACAGCGTACCTGGATCTGGCCAAGGCCTTTAATATTACTCTCAATGTTGGATTTGTAAACCAAGCTTATAGGTCTAGTTCTTGCCCCTTGCATCGACAGATGGGTAGCAAGCTGGCTAACCAAACCCACAAAGTATTAGGTGCCACCTCAGAAAGGAAACATATGAGTAGCAGATTTCCTCATGGCTCATTACTGGGACCATTTCTGTTTGGCATCATCTTGAATCTCCAAACATTTACCCCAGGGATATAGCTAACTATATCTGCAAGCTTGGTGTTGTAGCTTGCTGAGTATTTGACACACTGTGTTGCTACAGCAAGAGCCAAACCATGCAAATCAACGGTATATTGGAAATAAGCTTCAATTAAATGCAAAGAATTATAGCACTGCCAGCTCTGGTATACAAATCTCAACAGCTACTTAAAAAATAGACAGCACTGACTGCACAGTGAAGGAAAATTATGAAAATGGTTTTGATTCTGATAACGCAGAGGAAGGCATTGTTGCAGCTTTCTTGACTTAAATTGCATCAGTAACTTCAAATCACCAATTTTAAATGAATGTATGCATCTAGTGCATGCAGATATAATTAATTTCCAAAATCCTTTTAACAGAGTTTTCACTGAACCTATGCAACAGCCACTCTTAGTCACTGTTCCAGCTTAATGTCTCTTTCAAATTTACATAGTATATCTGATACATCACTCTCTAAACCCCATTCGTTCACCAGCCCCACTATGGAATCTTTCCATTACGTGTCTGCTCTTCAGAGAACATTTTCACTGTCCTCATCCTTGTATAGTCTGAGTGAATTTCTGACTACCCACATCAAGCTTGATTCTCTTCACTCCCTTCCTCCTCCCCCCTATTTCTGGTTCACTTTTATTCTGTTCCATACAGAGTTATCCCTCCTAAATAACCAAAGTCTCTTTTCTGACATCTTCCTGCTCATGATGCTTTTTCCCCACCCCCAAAGACCTATTCTCTGCAAGTCTCTGCTCTTCAAAGAACATTTCTGCTGCCCATGCCCTCCTCTCCCTGCCAGTACTTTCATTTTTATCTCATGCCCTGTGCAACAGCCCTGTCACTTCAGAAGTGATCTCTCACTCTTCTTCCTCAGCTCCCCTGATAAGGAATACTACAGATATAGCAAGGGCATCTGTCTGCCATGCATGTTCCTTTAGCTTCCTCAGATTTCATTGCTCCTAAATATGTATCTTTTTTTTTTAAACTGAAAGTAGTTTCTAGTCGGGTGCTAATGTTGTTGTGTCTTTCGGCTTTTCCCGGTTAGGGGTCGCCACAGTGGAACTCCGGTCCGCTAATGATTGGCAGTCAATTTTTATGTGCCGAGTTGCCGGCCCTGACACACAACCTTCAACGAAGCTACGACCACTGACGCATGCCTCCGCACATAAGACACTCTAGCTGAGAATCGAACAGGACGTCTTACTGTGAGGCGACAACGCTACCGCAGCACCACCACTCTGGTGCTAATACTTTTCTTTAATAATTTTTTGGGTCCCCTCCCTTTACATCATCTACATCTTTGTTACCCACTCCCCCATGTTAACGCCAGGTCTACCAGCTTCTCTGATCCCACTCAAAAGATCTACAGTTTTCCATGGGAATTCTAGAATCATGAGTGTCACCAGAGACATGTGTAAAGTTACAGGTTCATACATTAATATTAAGCTTATAGCTAGAAAAGCAGCAAGAAGCTTAGCCACTTTGCCTAATGGTAGACATGCTTTCTCTGGACACAGGTTATTTTACATTGATAGCAACTATGATTTTGTAGTTACTTATCCAATTGTTGAGGTTGCACTTGAAGGTAGACAACTGTTTCATATGTACAGGAATCGGTTTTAAAGGTTGGGCAAGAAGCCAATCATACCAGCAACTGCTGTTAATCTTACAATGTAGTGTTAAACTGTTTCTTTGAAGAAGGTGTAAAAGGACAAAGCGAGGGGCTTTTACTGCATCAAATGCTACACAAAACTCATTTATCAATAAACTATGAAACAGAGAAGAGAGGGATTTTAATCTGCCTGGACAGCTTAAGTGACAAACTTGAGATATGTTTTGGTTGGCAATCTTTTAGAAACAAAATGAACCCTTGCAAGTATGGCAAGTGCACGGCCCAAGAAACCTCAATGTAGAGCAAAAATCAAAAGGCCAGCAGACAGTGATATTATTCAGGCAAAAACAGACAACAGTGACATCAGGCAGAAAAGACCAACTAATCCACTATATAAACACTCTGATACACACTGGAGCCAATTTTAGGTTTACCATTATTGACAGGATTACTGGGGATAAGGTTAATAAATCAGGTTTGCATACCATATACTTAAGAGAAGAAATGGATTATCAAGCTGGGGGGATTGTTTCCACCTGGCCTTAATGAACAATTACAGCCAACCAATCAGCAGGAAGATTGTTTTGTTCATGCTATATATAAGGGCATCATTGATTTGATTCTTTTCACACTGAAGGCGGCTTAAAATACTTTGGCCGAAACCGGTCTGTTTTTGCCTGAATAACATGTTTGATTAAACTGTACAAGGATTCTTACATCAGTGTGTGCTGGCCTTTTGATTTTTGCTTGGCAATCTTTTAGGCCTTTCAATCTGTACACAAAATGTACAGGTACATTCCAAAGGAGCATTCATTACATTCTATGACAGGGATAATAAGCAAGGATTACAGGTGGCAAAGGATATCTTTTTTGACCTACATGAAATACCGTAGCAAATAAACTAAGCAAGACAGAAAAATTCCAGACCAAAACGAAGATATAATGGTAAAAAGAGAGCTCATTGTCTACATAGGTGCCCAAGTCTCTGATACAATCAGTTTTGAGGGGGTTCCACAATACAAGGAGTTAGGGTCTTTACCAAAGGTAATTACACTGCACTTCCTGGTATTTAGGTTGAGCCCATGGTTAACACATCAAGTGTTTGATAACCATATACATACAGCATAACACTGCTCTGATGAAGCTGTGGCATTAAGCAAGATGCGACTTTTTAAAATGTAGAAGGAGACTAACATTTAATATTTACAGTTGGATTCAAAGGGAAAAAAACATTGGTTACAGGTTGTCAGCAACACTGAGATATTATGTGCTGCCACCCCTATTTTTGAGATACCTCACAGTGGGTTGTCCCAACTGTGTTGAGCAATTATGCTGCTGTTTAGAGGAACAGAGAAGTAACATACATCATTTTACAAGAATATGAAAAACAACTAACTAAAAGCTGAAGCTAAAAAAATAAAATACCAAGCAAAAAAAAAAAAATAAAATAAATAATTAATTAATTAAATCAAGAAAACATTTAGATTTTATTTTTGGATTTGACTTGCCAGTTTGTTGCTTTCTAACATCTTACAATAACCTTGGAAAGCAAAATTTGGCACTGCAGTACTTTTCTGACTTGAGCTATCATTCTTAAATTTGCAGTGCTATTCTGCAGTAATAAGCTGTGCAGTGAAGTATCCAAAATGTAGTTCTCTGAATTGAGCTTTGATATGGAAAGGGTCCCAAATTGAGCTGTGAATCTTCCTGTTGCACTTTATAGCAAGGAAGAAGTCGCATCTCTTATTAAAGAGAAATGTAACACACACACACACACGGTTAGCACAGTAGCATTTTTAGAGTGTAGCTGCAAAATTAAAAAAGCTAAACAATTTTAAAATGTCTGTGCAAACCAACAATTAAAATTGTACTGTTTTATTATACAAATGACCAGGCTCAGATGGTTAGCAAAACAGTTGGCAGAATTAATGTTAAATAAATTATTCTGAGATGCCAGCAATGGAATTTAATACATGTTGTTTATTTTAAACTATGCAACTAAGCACCCTGATGGTATTCCCCCTACATAGGGTAACTCAATATATAGCTACACAGGTACTATTTTCCATAGTAGGAACACCCAAGGAAGTCGCACAAGATTTACTCCCGCAGTGCTCACTATAGCTGTACTAGCATTGCCTCTTCATGCAACAGAACAACTTTACTTGTAAAACTGTAGAAATTTAGACAAACCTTACTTTTTATTTATTTATTTTTTATCATTTTGTTGACCGGGAAAGTCTGACTAGAACAGAGCCTATTTTCAGAGGAGGCCCAGGGAGAAATGCTCCAGATGCATGTCTTTGGATTCTGGGAGGAAACCAGAATACTATAAGGAAACCCACGCGAACATAGGGAGAACATGCAAACTTCGCACAGAAGGCACCCCAGCCGTGAATCGAACCAAAAAACCTCTTGCTGTGAGGCGACTCTCTGCACCAATGCGCTTCTCAGGCCACTTTTACAAGTCACAACAGTGGCCTAATCTTGGGATTGCTGTCTCCTAGCAAGTGTGCATGCAAACACTGATTGGGCTCCACTCCTGGTTTGTCATGGCTTGCTTTGTTCCTTTCCATCCACCATTCTCAGCAATCCCCAATGTCTGCTTTTATGGCTATTGGGGAAACCCCCCCCCTCCCAATGCAAAACCCAGTTATATCCCTTGTATAATAATTCCCAATTCGTTAACCCTATAACATTCCCTCCAACTCACTTACAGAAACTAAGTGAACCATAAATTAATTTAGCTTCAGTATTTTCTTCAGTTAAATCAACCATTTTAAATACCCAGTATTTCCTATAGCTACACAGCTACCCTAACCCACTAAATTAATGTTCCTAACATGAGCACTCTATCAACAGCCTTTCCTGCAGCACTACTGCAAAGGCTGCAAAGTCAAGCAAGGTATTTCAGTTATTAATTACCCAATACAAGCAATATCTTAACTGCACTTTTTTTAACCTACAACATCATTCTCCAACCAAATTTCCATAAAAAAGCAATCTGAGTAGAAAAAATTAAAGTAAAACTATTGTATTCCAACACAATTATAAACTTTATACGTTTCATCTTATATGGAGGTATCCAGACTAACCCTGGCATACCTGTTATCACCAACAATTTAATCATATCTCTAGCCTTAGACACACCAAGAACTAAAACTAGTCACATTAACACTAGCAGTGTATGTAATAAAATAACACAACTTCACAGATGGGTTGACTATTATAAACCAGTTGTCCTGAACTATCATTGAAACCTGGTTAAAACCTGACATAAGACTATAAAATAGTCAAACCTGGTTATAACAGTGTCAGAGCTAATCAACTAACTGAAAAAGCTGATGTCATATATACCATATATTCCAATCATCTAAACCTATACAACTCTCAAGTTAACTACCTCATTTGCAAATCTGAACTTTTACTTCTCACATTAGCAATTAACTCGTACACCAAACTCCAAATTGTAAATATATACAGCCCTCTACAAACAACTAATAAGAATATTAGTATACCTGAAGATATGCAATCTTGTATTTCAACAAATATAAAAACAAACTGGTAAGAAGAGATGCATCATATGAAAGTTCTGAAATCATCAAAAGAAATACACCCCTTTATTTACTTCATTCGCAGAAACTATGATAGATCTGGTGAAGGAAGACAATGGATTTCTATGTCGGCAGTTCCGGTAGATGACATTATCTAAGCGACAGAAACCAGAGAGAAGGGAATTTCTGTTAAGAAACAAGTATTTTCAATGTTACCTGGCAGGACACGTTTGATTTCATCTTGTCGCTGTCAGATGCCCAGAGCATGAGCACACACACAGCCATTCTCACCAATTAATACAACCTTATTGCCAGAGTACAGTTCAAATATCTGACGATCAAATACTTTAAAAGCCACAGTACCACATTTCACCTTGTTGCTGTCAAATGTGACAATCCACTGCAGCCCCCATGCATGTAAACACAAACAGATGTGCCCAATAATTATACCCAATTTACTGATTGCATACACCTCAGATGTTCTGTGATCAATGAATAAACACCAAAATGATTGCTACAGTAATCTATATCAGCTCTTTGCTGTCAGATGTTTACAGCTCAACCCACTGTAACCATTCTATGCAAGATTACAAGTGTGTGCGCACGTGCACACACAGAGCCACCACTTACAGCCAGTTTACTGACAGTGTCCACCTCAGGCATCCCATTCTGATTTAGTGACTGAATAAAGCATAAACAGTCACAATAGTATATTTTGGCTTGCTATTATCAGACACAATGTGTAAATCAATGCAAACACACCCCTCACACAAACACACAGATGTGCCTTAAACTATATCCACTTTTTAGCTGTATAAAGCTCAGATATCAAACTGTGATAAATGAGTGAATACATATATACATAATAGCCACAATAAGGCATTTCAACTTGTTGCTTTCAGATGCCTATACTGCAATCAGTTGTAACTTCCCACTCAAGTACACGTGCCCACCAGTTTAGCCACTTTTCCGACTGTGTACATCTTAAATGTGGGATTGTCGTCAAATGAATACTAAAAGCTAGAGTAATGTATTTTCAGCTCACTCCCATCATCTAAACTTATACAACCCTCAAGTTAACATCACTTCTTTTGTCATTTTTGAACTTAACAGTTATACTGCAGGGTGGTGCTGTGGTAGCGTTGTCGCCTCATAGCAAGATGTTGTCTCGTTTGATTCTCAGCTAGAGCGTCTTCTGTGTGGAGGCATACATGAATGGGGCATGCCTTCGTTGAAGGTTGTGCATCAGGGCTGGTGACCCGGTACGTAAAAACCCACTACCAATCATTAGCGAACCAGAGTTCCGCTGTGGCGACCACTAACCGGGAAAAGCCGAAAGACACACTCCTCATAGTAACAGTTAACTGTTACATTAAACTCCAAATTGCGAATATATATATATATATATATATATATATATATATATATATATATATCAGTGAATATATACAACCATTAACAACCAACCACCTAAGAACATTAGTATACCTGAAAACATATGATCTTGGATCGCAACAAATATAAAAACACTCAAAACCACAACTTAGCCTGTATGCACACATACAAAAGCACACAGATGTGGGCACCAATTACAGACGGTTTACTAACTGTGTATACTTCAGATGTCAGATTGTGTTACACTGAAAGTGAAACTGAAAGAATGTATGCAACAATACAAGTTCACAGGTGTTTACTAGGCTAGCGACCACAACAATCTTTTTAAGTCTAGCAATGCTTCACAAATCTCTGAAAAGTTCTAGTACCCTTGTTAACTGTATGCAAGGTTTGGGAGATGAATCATTTACAGGTTGTCTGTGTTTATTAGAGACATAGGTGGCAAGCCAGGGATGACTTTCAGTCTAACCATTTAGAACCCCTACACACACACACACACAAAAACACTACAGTAACTTCAATGACTGTGTACATCTCATATGTCTGATTCTGGTCATATGAATGAATATATAAATATCCATAGTAATATATTTTGAATTTTTGGTGCCACTCACATTCAGTGCGACACACTGCAACCTCTTAGACAGATGTGTCCAATTAGAACCACTTTATTATCTCAGATGTCCATTTCTGAACATATAAATCAATAAATGTATACATACCCACAGTAATATTTTTCAGGTTTTGCTGTCAGAAGCATACAGTGCAGTGTGCTGCAACCCCCCCAAACACACAATCATAGATGCGGCCACCAGCTAAAGCCACTTTTATGACTGTTAACACTTCAGATATACATGATTAAATGAATGAACATATAAAAAAAACAAATAGAATAGCCACAATAATACACTTCAGCTTGTTGCTTCAGGTATATACAGTGCAACTCAAAAACTTCCATACATGTGTGTCTATGCGCGCGTGTGCACACACAGCTCTTCTCACCAATTACAGCCACTCTACTGTGCATGTTAGACATGTGTGATAAAAATCACTGAATACATACTAGCCATATGCTATATTTCAGCTAACTTCTGTTAGACGTATACAAGTGTAACCCCCCATGCACAATGGATGCATACACAACACAATACAATTTACACACACAAAAAGATATGCCCACCAATTACAACCACTTCCTTTACTGTGCATATCTAAACTGTCTAAAATTACAATGAATAAACCATAAACTGAAGCTGCAGTAAAATATTTCAAATAGACAATGCCAGATGCCTGTAGTGGAACCTACTGCACCTTCCTAACGTGTGCACACAGATTTACCCAATATTTTCAACTACGTTTTGATTGTGTACACCTGAGATGTCAAAGTTTGACAAATGAATAAATATATAAATAATGGCCATAAGAATATACTTCAAGTTTGCTGCAGTCAAATGTCTCTGATGGGCTACTCTGAAAGGCACACACGAGTTGTAAGACTGAAGCATAACATCTGGAACTGATAGTAACTGGCTATGATCCAGAAGCACACTTGTCTATGAGACTACTTGGTAGGCATCACTTTGTGACATGTTGGCTGGGCTGACTTCTACATGCTGAGACAAAAGTTTTCTCCAGGGGAAAACACATTTTGGCCACTGATTTCTACTGCTGGCTTGGTCTTTTGTTTTCTTCATTACCTTACAGAATCTAAACTAACATCCTAAGCTTTAAAGTTGGAGAGGACCTCTGGGATTGCTAAATTTTTTGTAAGAGGTTTAACACCTCATAATGATGCCTATTTTGATGGTGAGGGACTCTGACAATGCACAGAGGAGCCTTGGCTGGGATGAAGATGAGAACTGAATATTCTGTATCTACTGTGCTCTTCACAGACTTGCCTTTGGTTAGCTGCTTTCACATCAATGCATGGAGAATCTGACCCCCAAATGCCTCCAGTTTGGGAAGGACAGGCATACCTCTCAAGTGTCCAGATTTTTGCTTCATATTTCTGGCCTGTTCCTCATAAAATTTGTGTTTTTTGACAAATCAGTGAGGATTGACTGAAGTCTCTAAATAATACCAGACACTGGAGTTTGATTTCATATCCTTGTGCAAATGCATGCCAACACTTACTCAACTTCATTCTGTAATATTTGAAAAATGTTTTTCTGTCATTTTATAACATGAAGCTTTTCTCCCCGGGCCGCCATTGAAAATGGGCTTTCACTGGCCCAGTAGACTTTCCTGGTAATCAAATGCCAATAAATAAGCAAACAAAACCTGGTATTCAAGTAACTAAGTTTATAAGAGCAATATTAAAATCTCACAGAATAAGAGGAGGTGCAACTGCAGAGAGCCAAAGAGAATTAAGGGCTACCTGGATAATATGCATGACTTTAGAAAGACTGCCTTTAAGCAACTGTTTGACAGCTCCACAGCACAAAAGTCTTTAGCATACCTGCTAATGCCAAAGAAAGGAGAAAGGGTTGCTGCCAAACGTAGGGAGTGTAACAAGAAGATGGCCAGAAATCCTGTAGAGGTGTTAAAAATTTTTTGGAAATGTTATGAAAAACTGTGTAAAACAGAGAAATGTCGAAATCAAGAAATAGAACAAATGGAAAAGTTTATGGAAGAGTTAAATATGCCAAGGTTAGAGGAAGATGAAGTTCAATTACTAACTGTTAGAAAAGTACAGTTGTGTACACTTACCATAAATGTAGATGTTAGAGTGTCTTCACTGTTGCAGTCATCACATTTGGGTTATCCCTGCCAGGGTAACCCTCGGCCGGCCTGAATACCAAAGACTTGGTATTTCTGCGTCGGTTGCTCTCGCTTGAGGACTGACATCAGGTCATCGGTGGTATAAAGTAAGGCAGCCGACACCATTACATCAGTTTTTCTTGCCCTAACCTGTTAAGGAACCCCCAAAGTAGGAGGCTAAGTTCTGGTGGAAGAATCCCACCAGTGGAAAATACTAATATGTCCCTTGAAAGAAAACAACAAGGAAGAAAGGTATATATAAAAAACAAAAAAACAAAGGGGGGATGGAGGGAGAGAAACCAGGACTGCAACAGTGAAGACACTCAAACATCTAGATTTATGGTAAGTGTACACAACCGTACTAGTTCTTCGTGTTTCATTGTTGCAGTCATCACATTTGGGTAGATTCCCAAAGCTGAGGAAAAGGGTGGAGGCAGTCAAGGAAGCTAGAGGCTGGCTAGGATGCCCTGTAAGACTGCAGAGGCAAAACCTGCCCTGGGTTTGGAGAAGAGAGGCAGGTGGTAATGCTTGGTAAAAGTGTGAACAGATGGGGACCCCTCTGAGGAATGCTGCAGAGGTGGTGTGTGTCCTGACCCCCTGGGGGGAGGCTTGCCATGCTGTTTGTAGCAGAAATGGATGCAGTGTGCTATCCACTTGGAAATGGTTTACTTGAAGATGGCTTTGCACCTTCTGCCCCTGTAGCAAAACTAACCAGCAGTTGATCAGACTTTCTGAAGGGTTTAGTCCTGTCCAGATAGTATCTGAGCTGTCTGTGCACATCTAGAGAGTACAGAATCCTTTCCCCCTTGTTTTGGGAGTTAGGAAAGGAGGTGGGCAAATGAATGGATTGGTTGAGAGCCACACTGGACATTACCTTGGTCATAAAGGATGGATTAGTCCTGAAGAATACCCTGTCTGCATGGAAAATGATGAAGGGTTCCACAGCCATGAGTGCTTGCAGCTCAGAGACTCTTCTGGCTGAAGTGATGGCCCAGAAGGAAGGCAGTCTTCCAGGAGAGAAATTTTAGCTCTCCAGAAGAAGCTGGTTTGAAAGGAGGCAGGGTGAGCTTTTCTAAGACAAAGAAAAGGTCCCAAGCTGGTGTCCTTCTGGGGGGCCTCAAGTTACTAGCCCCTCTGAGGAACTGTTTAATCAGAGGGTGTGAGAAAAGAGGCTGCTCCGTGTGAAAATGTGCAGAAATAGCAGAGGCATGAATTTTTATAGATGAGAAAGAGACCACTGTGTAGTAGTAGGTTAGCCAAGTAATCCGGGATGAAGGGCTGTGCCATATTGGCCCCCTTTGCCTGGATCCAGGTGCAGAACCTTTTCCATTTATCTGCATAAGACTTTCTGGTGCTAGGGCGTCTGGCCTCTCAGATAACCTCCAGAACCTGTTTACTGAGGATGGCAGATTGGTCCGGGGTCAGGGAATAAGCCAAGCTGCCAAACTGAGTGTCTGCAACTGGGGGTGCATGAATTCCCCTTCCCTCTGGGTTAGGAGGTTTGGAATCTGAGGAAGATGCCATGGAGGTAGCACAGACAGGCTGCACAGCAAGGGGTACCAGTGCTGTCTGGGCCAGTCTGGAGCTATAAGAATGGTCCTTTTTTTCCCTCCCTTATTTTGAGCAGTACCCAGGGGATCAGAGGTAGGGGAGGAAAGGCATAGACAGAGGTTTACCCAGGGGAAGGACAGGGCATCCAGTTTCCAAGCCATGCAGTGATGCTCCCTGGTGCAGAATTTGCCGAGTTGGTGGTTGGTCTGGGAGGCAAAGAAGTCGACCTTCGGGGTTCCCCATTTTTGAGTTATTAGGAAGAATGTACTTCTGTTTAGTTGCCACTCATATGGGTCTAAAAGCTTTCTGCTTAATTGGTCTGCTAGGGAGTTTAGAGAGCCTAGTAGGTATTGTGCTAACAGGTGCAGTTGCATGGAAGAGGCTCTGAGCTACAGGGTCATGGCCATACTGCACAGAGGGTAGGAGTGAGTCCCTCCCTGCTTGTTGATGTACCACATCACAGTGGTGTTGTCTGTTTTGATCAGGAGAGCACCTGGAGAGAGAAGGGGGTTGAAAGCGATCAAGGCCTGCTGCACAGCCATCATCTCTTTTTAACTAGTGTGCAGAGGGATTTGCTGTGGGCTCCACTGGCCCTGTATGCACCTGCCATCCAGGTGTGCACCCCAAGTGTAGTCAGATGAGTCTGTGCCAAGGGTCTGGGCAGCGGGGTATGGGGAGAAAGGCAGTCCCTTGTTGTGGGAGTAGGCTTGTTGCCCACCAAAGAAACTCTTTTCTCAGGCAAGGAATAATAGGTAGAAGAGTTTCCAGATCTTGAGTGTTGACACCAAAGGCTCTTTAGGTACCATTGAAGTTTCCTCATATGCAGTCTGGCATATGGAATGAGGAGTATGCAAAATGCCATGAACCCCAGGGCTTGCAGGATTTTCCTTGCAGAAAGCTGGAGCCTGGTGGCCAGTTGAGAGAAGTAAGCCGACAGGAAAATTTGTCTGGTGTAAGGTATGCCAGCTAGGATGCTGTGTCCAGACTTGCTCCTAGGAAGATTATCCTTTGGGTGGGTACCTGTTTGGATTTCTTTTTGTTGATTGTGTACCCTAGGGAAGTTAGTAGGTTCTTTACAAAGGCCAGGTCTTTGAGCAGCTTTCCCTGGCTGCCTGCCTGAATAAGGCAGTCGTCTAAGTAGGGGTAAATTTGAATATTTCTTTGTCTCTAAAAGGCAATGGCCGGAGCCAGGCATTTTGTGAAAATTCTGGGAGCAGTAGATAAGCCAAAGGGAAGCTCAGAGAACTGAAAGTGCTGAGATGCTGCTCTGAAGCTGAGATATTTTCTGCAGGACTCCCTGATGGGAATGTGGAGGTAGGCCTCTTAGGTCCAGAGTGGCTAGCCAAGTGTCCTTGGAGAGCATGGGTAGCAGCTGCTGGAGGGTGAGCATTTTGAATTTTGGGATCACCAGAAAGGTGTTTAGAATGGATAGATTGAGGATAGGGCACCATAAAAAGTCAGGAGTAGAATCCTTGGCCTATCTGCTCTGCAGGAACGTGCTCTACTGCCGCCAAGGAGAGCAGAGAATGGATTTGCTTTTGAGTCTCTGCCCACTGATTTGGTGGTAGATCTGGGAACTCTTTTGGGGTTGGAAGGGTGTGGAAGGAGAATTTGTACCCCTGAGACACAATGTTTAGAACCCATTGGTCCTTGGTAATGGTGGCCCAGGTGCTTGAGTGAAAGGAGAGTTTCCCTCCTAGGGGTATGTGAAGGTGGGCAGAGGCGAGGTCGGGAGGAGGAGAGTCATTGCGAGTTCTTACCATAAGGGCGGCTTAGAACTCCCTGGTTTTGAAGTGGAGGTAGTCCACTGCTTAGATCTCTGCAACCCCTGGGGCTGCTGTCTGGGGGGGGGGGGTCTCTTTCCACGAGGCCTAGGCTCGGCCTACTTACTCTGAGCAGGACAGGTCCAGTTCTTTAGGTAAAATACCTGCTGAACCTAGGGGGCTGGACCTATCTGAAATCTGTCTGCATAGATTTTGCTTTTTCTTCCATCTTTTTTAAGACCTCTTTTGCTTTAGTGCCAAAAAAGTTATCTTTGTGCAAGGGTGCATCCAACAATTTAGATTTGACATGGTCTGGCAGGGGTTGTTCCTTAAGCCATGCATGTCTTCTAATGTGAGATCCAGTGACTGCTGCCCTGCAACAAGCTTCTACGGTGTCAAAACCACACTGCAAAGTGTGTTTACTTACTTGACTTGCAGAATGCATTAAGTCTTGTAAATCTTTTGATTCTGCCCATGCAGGAAAGGAGGACATTTTTTGTTTAAGGCGTTCGAAGGTATGTTGCTGATATTTAAGCATATGGAACTGACAATTTAGTGCCCTGATAGCAAGAGTAGTTTTTACCCCGTCTGTCCAGTGCTCGGGAATCCCTGTCTGAGGGGGTGGGATTCTTTGCAGAGGTTGCTTTAATCGCTTTTGGCCCTTGAAATGACCTCAGGGTCAGCTGTTGGATTTTTAAACAAATATTTGTGTGAGTGAGGGACTCTACCTGTTTGGTTTTCTGGGACTGGGAGGCTGGGCATCTGAAGTCAAGCTGGACTCAAGGAAAACATCATCCACCACATCCAGGACAGAGGGGATGGCTAAGGGTCTGTGTTGTGAAAGATCCAGGAATTCCCCGATTCTCTTTTTAGACAGAGTAGTCTTGACTCTCCCATTGGAAAAGCTCCCTTAAGGTATGTAGGGTTTCCCCAAAGGAAAAGTCATCTGGGGGAGAGGCTGAAGGAATGGATTCCTCTGCATAAGAATTCTCATATGTGGAGAGGGGCTGCATGTCTTCATAGTTAGATGCATCGGATTCATCTGATTCTTGTACAGACAAAACTACTGGAGATGGATCTCTCTTCCTTTTTGAGGGAGTGGCTTGGCTTCCCCTAATCAGCATAAGGTCTTCTGCCATTTTAAGCATTTGAGACTGAGGCAAAGGAGCAGGCATCCGAGAGTGGGTAGTCTGTTTCTTGGGTGAGGTTCGACCCCTGGGCCTAAGAAACTTGGTAGTTTTTGAAAGGATGGTAGTCGCAAAAGAAGGCGTCGGTTTATGTCGGGATTCGGTGTTGCAAAGGACTTCCTTGGAAGCCAGTGCCCACACAGTGGCTCCAGACCCATCCACGGTAGAGACGACCGCAGGATCCTTAGATGAAGAAGAGTTCTGCGGCATACCGGACTCTGAAAGGGTCTCGGTAGTGGCCTGCAAATTAATTGAAGAGGGCATCAGGGGCTGCAAAAGTGCCTCACTGAGTTCCGGAGGACTGATGACTAGCTTAACGTAAGCGTCATTGGAAGGTTTGGTCCTGTGCAGTTTGTCTCTATCTTTATGCTTTTTCAGAAGATCTGCTGTCAGATGGCTTACCGAAGCCATATCGGAATTTGAGGACTGTAAATGGAAATATCTGGCTACAATAAGGGCCAGATGATGGATAGTTCTGGCGTTAAAGCACAGAAGTAACAATAAGGGAACATCGTGGTCTAGGCCTAGACAAGTGACGCAGTATGAGTGGAAGTCCCGGCGTGGTATTTGCTTTCCACAGGCGAGACAATAACTTTTTCCGACATCGGTTAGTGCAAGAAAAAAGGATCCCCAACAGGTACTTAGCTTTCGAAGACTTCAACTTCAATTCGGAAACGAAAACTCAGGCAGCAGCCAACCAGCACTCATGTGAACTGCTTCTACTTCAGGCTCCATGGCAAGAAAGACTGATGTAATGGCATCAGCTGCCTTACTTTATACCACTGACCTGACGACACTCCTCAAGCAACAGCAACCGATGCAGAAATACTAAGTCTCTGGTATTCGGGCCGGCCGAGGGCTACCCTGGCAGGGATAACCCAAATGTGATGACTGCAACAGTGAAACATGATAAACATCAGGAGGAGATGAGACTAAAATAGTGATGTATAACCAATTTACAGGAAAGCCTTCAGGAACAGAGGGTATTCCTGTGGACATATGGAAGCTGGGAGGGAAGAAAGTGAGAAAAATATGGATGGTTTTGTTTACCAGTATTTTAAAAGCAGCAGCAATAACATCCTGGGGAAAGCTGCAGTGGCTGCAATACCTAAAGATGGTAAAGGCCCATCTGACCCAGCTTCATATAAGCCAGTTTCAATTATAAACCATGACTATAAAGTGATTATGTATATAATGGCTAAAAGAATGTTAAAGATGTCAGCATTGATAGATATGGATCAATGTTGTTTTGTGGAGGGGAGGCAAATATCTGACATTAACAGAACAAAGATGATCCCGAAGGAAGCAGAATGCAAAAAAATACCACTGTTGTTGGTGGGTCTCAATGCAGAGAAAGCATTCGACAGAATAAGCTGGGATTTTATGAGTAGGGCAGGAAGCATTTGCATTCCCTGATAAAATAAGGTTGATTAGGATGATATATGAAGGATCAGAGGCACAAAAAAATTAATTTGGACTGCAGGCTAGAGATGGCCTTTCCTATCAAGGATTGATAGAGTACAGGAAAAGAGAAAGGAATATGGGGATCCTAAGTGAAAGACCAGCAGTAGAGTTTTTAGTACAGTCTGTAACAGAAGCTGCTGTTAAAAATGGATAATTAGCAGGGCACATAAAATATTGCAATATAACAGTGGGAATCAGAGGAAGTTAGAAAGCACTGGGAAGAGAGACTGGATAAGAAATTCACAAAGAAACAATGGCAGGATATATGTATGGCTCCCAAATATACACGTCTAGAAGATTTAGGATCTTTGCTTGGAAGTGATTGCATAGGTATTTTATATCCCAACCAGACTCCAAAGAATTCTTCCTCAGGGAGGCTACAAATGTCGGAGGTGTGATGGGGAAGAAAGAGGCAACTGGGAACATATTTTTGGGAGTGGAATGAGTTGGCAGACTTTAAAAATTTCCTGCAGACTACTCTGTCAGAAATACTGCATGAGGAAATTGGTTTAAGTAAGGAAAAACATTTTTGAACTACAATAGAGAATGAGAACTGTATGAATATAGTAAGGCCTTGCACAGTTTAATTCTGGTGGCTGTCAAAAAAAGTAGACAATGGAAATCAAAGTCTAAGCCAACCATACTAGAAGCAGTGAATATAGTAACAGAGAGAAAAGATCTGAAAGTGGGATCTTTAGAAAAGAGTAACAGCAAATTACAAAAAAAGTGAACTGCGGGAACAATACATGCAGAATAATGTTTTGGGAGGAGGAATGAGGTTTAAGGAAAGGCAGGAATTGAATTAGCTATGTAATGTTTGACAATGACTATACAAAAAATTGCAAGTGATGTATACTGTTTGCAAATGAAAATATGTCTAAATACTTTATTTTCATTTGTACAAATGTATGACTACGTATTTCATAAGTGATAATTCAATAAAGATGCTTCTTGTTTAAAAAAAGAATACTTAAAATCTGTCCCAACTTTTGGGTCTTTGTCCTCCATTATTCTAGGTTTTCTCCAGACTTCTTATACTAAGGTTGAGAGGTATGTCTCATGCAATTCTTTAGGACTGCTGCATACTATCTATATGTGGTTCACAATTTACTCCAGAATGTTTCAGAAGTTTAATAAAATGGGATGCCATAAGGCATATTATCAGCTAAGTCCTCATGGTGCTGCTTACATGCCTGGTACAAAGCTGCCATGATTTGTGCACCTGTACTGGTTGCTTTTCAGGCATAGAATGCGCTTTAGTAGGGTGCACGGCGTGCCCTGCTGTGATTCCTCACATTTGCACATTTCAAAAACAGATGCCCAACTCACATGGAGAATACAAATGCTGACATCCTTTGTGGCCTGCCTTAAACCCAAGTATCCCTGCTACAGAGCCCTTGTTGTAACTCTCAGTATGCTGTTAATATGAACAGCTTAAGGGACTCATTAGTACAGTGGAAAGGGACATGTATAGCCAAGTGTATGATGACATGCACACAATACTGTGTACAAACCGTTTGGTTCTTAATATTACAGATCTGGTAGCTTCTGTGTTGTTTATAATCCACAGTGCTGAAGCCATATGTGACCCCAGGTCATAGCCACAGTACCAAGCAAAAGGCAGAATCTTCCTGATCCTTTATCTTTTACATTATAACAGCTATGGTTTGGTTTGTGCTTTAGTGGTTACACTGCATTTGAGAGACACACATGGAAGTGGTGCAGCGGTAGAGTTGTCACCTCACAGCAAGAGGTTCTCCAATTCGATTCTTAGCTGGGGTGCCTTCTGTGCAGAGTCTGCATGTCCTCCCTGCGTTTGTGTGGGTTTCCTCCCACACTTCAAAGACATGCATCTACAGCGTTTATCCCCAGGCCTCCACTGAAAATTGGCTTTGTTCCAAGTCTGACTTTCCCAGTAAACAAATGTTAAATAAAATAAAGTAAATTAATGCACTACAACTTCAAATAAGGTGATACTGCCTCATCTGATCACTATAAGCAGCCAACTTGTAATACAATTCTAAAAGCTTTTTTGCAGGAGGTTGTAGTCCCCCCTGCATACCCGGATATAGGGTATTTACACTACATATACTTTCTGCGGTCACAGAAATTTGCAGAAAAGAGAATTAAGGCAGTCTTCCTTTCTCTACGTTGCTGCAACCTTGGCAGTACTGTATTAAGATCTCAGAAGTACGAGGCTAGAGTTGCTTTATTAAATGTGTGCAGACACCTGCACAGACAACACTAGTCAGTTTAGTATGTCAGACATTAAAAATATTACAGCCATTCAGCTACGAAATACATACTTCTTATTGCTCTCAGTAGTAGATATGTCACCAAACAGAACACAAGTTACTAAGAAATGTGGCCAAAGGGTCTCTGATTCTGGCATATTACTGGGATACACAAATTATTGGTAATCTTCCCAGAGTCCCCTAACAGTGCACTAATAAAAGTATGGATCTTAACTATTTCATAAATGAGGCAACAATCCCATAAACATTCTAATACATTTCATTATTGTATCATTTGCTGATGAAAACTATAGCATCATGCAAAGTTCTACATACCTCAACTGAAAGTATACGCACAAAAGTATTATCATCTAATAAAACCACCACACCATTGTGGAAACAATACCAGGGATTCAGAAAGGCTACTATCAGTGGGTAAGACCTCTTTACCACCGGCTGTAGCACTTTCTGATTCAGAGACAGCCCTGTCACATTGTTTCAGATCAATGAGGTGCAGCATCCTTGTTGGCGGTCTCTCTAGCTTATGACAAATGTAAATCTGGCATTACAGGGACAAGACACGATAATGAATCATGCACTCCCCCTCCCGGAAATGTCTATGGTAAGTGATTTACACAGCAGAGTGATTCACAGAACTACTTAGCTGCTTAAATCACCACTGCCAACTGCTTTAAATTAAACATAGCCAAAAGTTTGCTTTCACCAATTACATTCAATAAGTGACAATGTTAGAGCCAAGTGATGAAGGTTTACTGGACAAATAGTGTTGATGTGTGTTGTCTGTATACATGCAGGGGCATGAGTGGGCTAAAGTGTGTGTTTGGTTGGTTGCAGTAAGGAGGGGTTAGTTAGGTAAGTATAGGTGTGAGTGGGAGGGTGAGTGCAGTCCGACTGCAATCAGGTGGGAGGGGTGTTTGATGTACAGCGAGATCCTCTGTGTGGTAGTGTGTGTGCACGTGTGGTGCGCGTGTGTACGCGCATGTGTGGTGTGTGTGTGTGTGTGTGGTGCGTGTGGGTGTTGTGCATGTGTGGTGTGCATGTGTGGGGTGCGTGTGTGTGTGCATGTGTGGGGTGCGCGCGCGCGTGTGTGTGTGCATGTGTGGGGTGCGCGCGCGTGTGTGTGTGCGTGGGGGGTTGTGTGGCTGTCATACCTCTAAACTCCATTTGAGTAATAAGCAAATCCTGCAGTACTGGGAGGGACATCAGGAGCTTTTAAATATTACTCCAAGTCACTTAAAGTTAATAGAAAAGGTTTGGCAGCACAAAAGATGTACAGATGTACAAGGTGCACTAGACCCAGATACCAGGGACATTCTAATATTACCCTAATCCATTTGCAAAGTTAAAAGAACACAGGTGTTGCAGCACAAAGTATATTATGGGCAGGAAGAAATACGCATGTCTAATGTCTGGTATTATTTATCACATATGTTTACATGAAGCTGGAAATTGATAGTGTAAGGATGAATGTTGTTAGTGCATATGCTCCCCAAGTTGGGTGTGCGATGGATGAGAAAGAAAAATTTTGGTGCGAGTTGGATGAAGTGGTGATGAAGGTACCCAAGGGTGAGAGACTGGTGATTGGAGCAGATTTCAATGGGCATGTTGGTGAAGGGAACAGAGGGGATGAGGAAGTGATGGATAGGTATGGTGTTAAGCAAAGGAATGTAAGTGATCAGATGGCAGTGAATTTTGCGAAAAGGATGGACATGGCTGTGATGAATACGTATTTTAACAAGAAGGAGGAGCTTAGATTGACATACAAGAGTGGAGGAAGATGCACAAAGGTGGATTATATCTTATGTAGAAGGACCAGTCTGAAGGAGATTGGAGACTGTAAAGTGGTGGCAGGGGAAAGTGTAGTTAGGCAGCATAGGATGGTGATTTGTAGGATGACATTGGTGATCAAGAAGAGGAGGAGGAGGAGTGTGAGGGCATCACCAAGGATCAAATGGTGGAAACTGAAAAAGGGTAATTGTGAGGTGATGTTCAGGGAAGAGTTAAGGCAGGCACTGGGTGGCACTGAAGAGTTACAGAATAGCTGGGTAACTACAGCAGAGCTAGTAAGAGATGGCTAGAAAGGTGCTTGGTGTGACATCTGGAAAGAGGAAGGAGGACAAGGAGACCTGGTGGTGGAATGAAAAAGTACAGGAGAGTATACAGAGAAAGAGGTTGGCAAAGAAGAAGTGAGATTGTCAGAGAGATGAAGAAAGTAGACAAGAGTATAAGGAGATGAGGTGCATGGCAGAGAGAGGTGGCTAAGGCATATGAAGAGTTGTATAAAAGGTTGGACACTAAGGAGGGAGAAAAGGACCTGTACTGATTGGCTAGATAGAGGGACCGAGCTAGTAAAGATGTGCAGCAGGTAAGGGTGATAAAGGATAATGAGAGAAATGTACTCAAGTGAGGAGAGTGTGTTGAGCAGATGGAAAGAGTACTTTGAGGGGCTGATGAATGAAGGGAATGAGAGGGAGAGAAGGTTGGATGATGTGCGGATAGTGAATCATGAAGTGCAGTGGATTAGCAAGGAGGAAGTAAGGACAGCTATGAAGAGGATGAACGGAAAGGCTGTTGGTCCAGATGACATACCTGTGGAAGCATGGAGGTGTTTAGGTGAAATGGCAGTGGAGTTTTTAACTAGATTGTTTAATGAAATCTTGGAAAGTAAGAGGATGCCAGAGGAATGGTGAAAAAGTGTTTTGGTACCGATTTGTAAGAATAAGGGTGATATGCAGAGCTGTAGTAACTACAGAGGGATTAAACTGATCAGTCACAGCATGAAGTTAAGGGAAAGAGTAGTGGAAGCTAGGTTAAGAAGGGAGGTGATAATTAGTGATCAGCAGTATGGTTTCAAGCCAGGAAAGAGCACTACAGATGCGATGTTTGCTTTGAGAGTGTTGATGGAGAAGTACAGAGAAGGTCAGAAGGAGTTGCATTGTGTCTTTGTGGATTTAGAGAAAGCATATGACAGGGTGCCTAGAGAGGAGAGTTGTGATATTGTATGTGGAAGTCGGGAGTGTCAGAGAAGTATGTAAGAGTGGTACAGGATATGTACGAGGGTAGTGTGACTGTGGTGAGGTCTGCGGTGGGAGTGACGGATGTGTTTAAGGTGGAGGTGGGATTACATCAAGGATCAGCTCTGAGCCCTTTCTTATTTGCGAAGTGTTTTTTTTTTTTTTTTTTTTAAGGAGTTGAGATGAGACAGCGTATAGGTTAGTGATGTTGGGAAGGAAGTGAGACACTTTCTGATTCAGAGACAGCCCTGTCACATTGTTTCAGATCAATGAGGTGCAGCATCCTTGTTGGCGGTCTCTCTAGCTTATGACAAATGTAAATCTGGCATTACAGGGACAAGACACGATAATGAATCATGCACTCCTCCTACCGGAAATGTCTATGGTAAGTGATTTACACAGCAGAGTGATTCACAGAACTACTTAGCTGCTTAAATCACCACTGCCAACTGCTTTAAATTAAACATAGCCAAAAGTTTGCTTTCACCAATTACATTCAATAAGTGACAATGTTAGAGCCAAGTGATGAAGGTTTACTGGACAAATAGTGTTGATGTGTGTTGTCTGTATACATGCAGGGGCATGAGTGGGCTAAAGTGTGTGTTTGGTTGGTTGCAGTAAGGGGGGGTTAGTTAGGTAAGTATAGGTGTGAGTGGGAGGGTGAGTGCAGTCCGACTGCAATCAGGTGGGAGGGGTGTTTGATGTACAGCGAGATCCTCTGTGTGGTAGTGTGTGTGTGCACGTGTGGTGCGCGTGTGTACGCGCATGTGTGGTGTGTGTGTGTGTGTGTGGTGTGCGTGTGTGTGTGCATGTGTGGTGTGCATGTGTGGGGTGCGTGTGTGTGTGCATGTGTGGGGTGCGCGCGCGCGTGTGTGTGTGCATGTGTGGGGTGCGCGCGCGTGTGTGTGTGCGTGGGGGGTTGTGTGGCTGTCATACCTCTAAACTCCATTTGAGTAATAAGCAAATCCTGCAGTACTGGGAGGGACATCAGGAGCTTTTAAATATTACTCCAAGTCACTTAAAGTTAATAGAAAAGGTTTGGCAGCACAAAAGATGTACAGATGTACAAGGTGCACTAGACCCAGATACCAGGGACATTCTAATATTACCCTAATCCATTTGCAAAGTTAAAAGAACACAGGTGTTGCAGCACAAAGTATATTATGGGCAGGAAGAAATACGCATGTCTAATGTCTGGTATTATTTATCACATATGTTTACATGAAGCTGGAAATTGATAGTGTAAGGATGAATGTTGTTAGTGCATATGCTCCACAAGTTGGGTGTGCGATGGATGAGAAAGAAAAATTTTGGTGCGAGTTGGATGAAGTGGTGATGAAGGTACCCAAGGGTGAGAGACTGGTGATTGGAGCAGATTTCAATGGGCATGTTGGTGAAGGGAACAGAGGGGATGAGGAAGTGATGGATAGGTATGGTGTTAAGCAAAGGAATGTAAGTGATCAGATGGCAGTGAATTTTGCGAAAAGGATGGACATGGCTGTGATGAATACGTATTTTAACAAGAAGGAGGAGCTTAGATTGACATACAAGAGTGGAGGAAGATGCACAAAGGTGGATTATATCTTATGTAGAAGGACCAGTCTGAAGGAGATTGGAGACTGTAAAGTGGTGGCAGGGGAAAGTGTAGTTAGGCAGCATAGGATGGTGATTTGTAGGATGACATTGGTGATCAAGAAGAGGAGGAGGAGGAGTGTGAGGGCATCACCAAGGATCAAATGGTGGAAACTGAAAAAGGGTAATTGTGAGGTGATGTTCAGGGAAGAGTTAAGGCAGGCACTGGGTGGCACTGAAGAGTTACAGAATAGCTGGGTAACTACAGCAGAGCTAGTAAGAGATGGCTAGAAAGGTGCTTGGTGTGACATCTGGAAAGAGGAAGGAGGACAAGGAGACCTGGTGGTGGAATGAAAAAGTACAGGAGAGTATACAGAGAAAGAGGTTGGCAAAGAAGAAGTGAGATTGTCAGAGAGATGAAGAAAGTAGACAAGAGTATAAGGAGATGAGGTGCATGGCAGAGAGAGGTGGCTAAGGCATATGAAGAGTTGTATAAAAGGTTGGACACTAAGGAGGGAGAAAAGGACCTGTACTGATTGGCTAGATAGAGGGACCGAGCTAGTAAAGATGTGCAGCAGGTAAGGGTGATAAAGGATAATGAGAGAAATGTACTCAAGTGAGGAGAGTGTGTTGAGCAGATGGAAAGAGTACTTTGAGGGCTGATGAATGAAGGGAATGAGAGGGAGAGAAGGTTGGATGATGTGCGGATAGTGAATCATGAAGTGCAGTGGATTAGCAAGGAGGAAGTAAGGACAGCTATGAAGAGGATGAATGGAAAGGCTGTTGGTCCAGATGACATACCTGTGGAAGCATGGAGGTGTTTAGGTGAAATGGCAGTGGAGTTTTTAACTAGATTGTTTAATGAAATCTTGGAAAGTAAGAGGATGCCAGAGGAATGGTGAAAAAGTGTTTTGGTACCGATTTGTAAGAATAAGGGTGATATGCAGAGCTGTAGTAACTACAGAGGGATTAAACTGATCAGTCACAGCATGAAGTTAAGGGAAAGAGTAGTGGAAGCTAGGTTAAGAAGGGAGGTGATAATTAGTGATCAGCAGTATGGTTTCAAGCCAGGAAAGAGCACTACAGATGCGATGTTTGCTTTGAGAGTGTTGATGGAGAAGTACAGAGAAGGTCAGAAGGAGTTGCATTGTGTCTTTGTGGATTTAGAGAAAGCATATGACAGGGTGCCTAGAGAGGAGAGTTGTGATATTGTATGTGGAAGTCGGGAGTGTCAGAGAAGTATGTAAGAGTGGTACAGGATATGTACGAGGGTAGTGTGACTGTGGTGAGGTCTGCGGTGGGAGTGACGGATGTGTTTAAGGTGGAGGTGGGATTACATCAAGGATCAGCTCTGAGCCCTTTCTTATTTGCAGTGGTGAAGGACAGGTTGACAGACGAGATCAGACAGGAGCCCCCGTGGACTATGACGTTTGCAGATGACATTGTGATTTGTAGTGAGAGTAGGGAACAGGTGGAGACGACCCTGGAGAGGTGGAGATATGCTCTAGAGAAAAGAAAAATGAAGGTCAGCAGGACTAAGACAGAATATATGTGTGTGAATGAGAGGGAGGATATAGGAATAGTTAGGATGCCGGGAGTAGAGGTGGCGAAGGCGGATGAGGTTAAGTACTTGGGATCAACAGTTCAGAGTAATGGTGAGTGTGGAAGAGAGGTGAAGAAGAGAGTACAGTCAGGATGGAGTGGGTGGAGAAGAGTGTCAGGAGTGACTTGTTACAGACGAGTACCAGTAAGAGTGAAAGGGAAGGTCTACAAGAGGGTAGTGAGACCAGCTATGTTATATGGGTTGGAGACAGTGGCACTGATAAAAAGGCAGGAGTCAGAGCTTGACGTGGCAGAGTTGAAGATGCTAAGATTTGCACTGGGTGTGACGAGGATGGACAGGATTAGGAATAAGTATATTAGAGGGTCAGCCCAGGTTGGAAGGTTTGGAGACAAAGCCAGAGAGGCAAGATTACATTGGTTTGGACATATGCTGAGGAGGGATGCAGAGTATATTGGGAAAAAGATGCTAAGGATGAAGCTGCCAGGTAACAGGAAAAGAGGAAGGCCTAAGATAAGGTTTATGGATGTGGTGAGAGAGGACATGCAGGTGGTTGGTATGACACAGCAAGAGGCAGAGGACAGGAAGAAATGGAAACAGTTGATCTGCTGTGGCGACCCCTAATGGGAGCAGCCGAAAAAAGAAGAAGAAGAAGTTTACCGGGAAAATCCGACTGGCCTTACAAGCCCCTTTTCAGCCAAGGTCTGGGGAAAAAAGGCTCCATGAGATGCAACAAATGAATTTTAGGTTTACACAGTAGAAAGACATTTTCATGTTTACACAGTAGCAAGAGTTTCTACAGTACAATTCAAAAAAGAACAGCATGTTTACCCCAGTATGAAGAGAAACAAGACAGGTAGAAACATACAACAGAAGAAAGACATTTACTTGACATAAGTCTTGCATGAAGTGATATTACAGAAAATTAAAATACTTGTACACAGAGAAAAACATTTTAGTTGATATTGGTTACATAAATTGTTAAAGAAAAAAATACCATTCTGTTTGCACACACATACCTATTTAAGGTACTGCAGTGAGTTTCTATTTAGACATTTTAAGAACTTTGTATTATATAAGGACAGATTTAAGATGAGTTATGGACTGTAAAGATCTGAGATTTGCGAGGACCAAACTCAAGGCTTCAGGACAAAGCTGGGGGAATACTAAACAATACCATGGAGTCTTTTTTCAAATTTTACTGTAATCTACTTAAAAATTTAATAGAGCAATATACCTTGCATCAGAGTGCACTTTCTGAACAATAATAATGACAGAATTCTAATGTCTGGCATTACTGACTAATTATTTGAAATTGACAAGGGACAGTGAAAAAACAAGGGGCAACATCAGGGACAGGTATAGACGTGCATTTTTCAATGAGTGTGTGTGTGTGTGTGTGTGTGTGTGTGTGTGTGTGTGTGTGTGTGTGTGTGTGTGTGTGAGAGAGAGTGAATGAATGTATTGCATTGGGCCACCAGCTGTGATTATTGTAGCAAAGTGCTTCTTCCAGTAATTAAAAAAAAGAATGATTCAGAGACAACAAATTAGCCAATAATGGAGTCTTTCCTCATTGTGGTTAATGTGTTTAAATCATTGGTTTCCCCAGTTGTGTTAAAAGCCCCTTTTACTGCAGCCTTACTGCTAATGGCCGAGTGGTTTCTTCTATCCAGGTATATATGTTATAGAATCTTTATGGAATTTTTTTAGTTCCTAGTACCAACTGCTTTTGCCCTGTTGATATGCAGTGATAAACTTAAAACATGAAGATGGAAATTATCTCAATCTCTAAATTCCAAATGCTAGTCTTAAATAATGTCAACGTTACTTGGAAGCAAAGATAAAGTAAGAGCAAAAATCAGTTACTTCAATGACGAGTAAATTCTGTCTGTAAAATTAAAGAGTATAAATTACAAATTAAGACTGTTACCATAAACTACTTTACTCATCAGTTACTTGGTTTAAAATGTGTGTATTTCTGCTTTTTGCTTGTTTAGTGGGGTAGAGCACTAGTTCAATATGACCAATTACAGCCTCAAACAGGGCTGCATTGTACACAGCAAGACAAAACACTGACAATGTTTTAGCAAAAACAAAATTCAGTCTTCTTGGTTCTGAATACCGTTTTTTGCAGTATCGACCAGGTTAAATTTACTTCTTAAATGTTTCTTCATTAAAAGTGTAGATTTTAATGTATATTTTGAATTATACAATCTCTAAGGTGTAAGTCCTTCTGTGAATTTCTATATAATGCATACATATGCAGAACTTTCATTTGTATAAATGGAAAGGAAGTACAACTGTCTGTATGCTATACATAATGTAAAATGCACAGAGGAAGGCAGGAAAATACGACACATGGAGAAGAACAGTCTTCATACAGCAAGGGGCTGAAAGTAGCCATGAAAATGACAGGGAAGAGGGACAGCCTGCAATGCAAACTTTCTATATCAAATAACCAAACATAAAAGTAGCTCAGTGACAGGAATCCACTGCTGGAGGTACATCAAGAGAGTATAAATATATGACAGACTCCCTGCAATCTCAAAACTATCCAAGTTCTCCTTGCTTTGAAGCACCCGATTTTGACTGAGACAAAGAGGACAATAAATAATGCAGCATCTTTGACTACCCAAACCACATCAGAATTTGTTGCTTAGTAAGTGGTTAACTGGGAAAAGAAAAAAAACAAAAGGCAGTAAAGCACCCTGTTGTGTATGTTTTAGGGCACAGAAGCCATATGGTACTCTTGGCCTGACTCTACCCATTGTACTCCTCTCCACAAAAACCCAGGACAATCCATGTATTATTACAGGCCCATTTAAGGGGACCAGAATCTACATATTAGTCATTTTATTTTGTGCCTAACTACAGACTGCAGATAACAAAATCATTATCTGAAAACAATAGCTATGCACTCCCATTCCTACCACAGACCTATATATATACATATATATATATATATATATATATATATATATATATATATATATATATATATATATATATATAGGTCTACTGCTTTTAATCGAATATCACTTATTCGAAAAAGAGCAGTAGACTGCTCAGTTACGCGAAACTGCACTTATTCAAAAGTGCAATTTCGCAAAACACAGTTCAAAAAACTGTTAAAAATATAAAAAAAAAACACAAAACACTTCCTAACATTACAGTGAGTGGGGGGCTTCACACCCCCACACCACCCCCTACTTAAATATACCAACTCCGAGATCACACTACAATGAGGAACAGGTCAATTCCCTGTTTCCCACTGTAGTGTGCCTCAGCGCTTCAGTTTCCCTGAACGGTTCGTTGAACTGTGCTTCGCGGAAGTGCACTTTCGTGTAACCGAAACTCTACTGTTAGTTTTCGAACAAGTAAACTTTCGATCTTTTACAGTAGACCCATATATATTTCAACAAAATAAATAACCCTGCCTTTTAAAAATACTATGTCAAGCTGAAGTGATTTATACCTCAATACTTTTTTCTCAAATAGTTTGAGTATTGAATCTATTTTACCCTTAGGATTATCACTTAAAAGTTTCAGTTTGAGAAAGTGACACCAAAACTGATGTTTGGTAAAGCCATGTTATCCAATTCTCATTACTCTCTGAAAGGTAATTACCTTACTAGTCAGTATATGAAGAGACGCCATAACTTGTACTGGGTTTGTTTGGTGTCCAACAGTTCTTTGCTCCAGAGTTATGGACTCCACAAGACATACTGAGATGCTGGAGCAAGTCAGTCAAATTTCCCATCGTACTTATGCCCATAGTAGCACTAGGTGGCAGACAAAAGGGTTAACAGTCACCTATCCCCAGCAAGAATGATAATACTTCCATCAGAAATTTAAACTACAAGCTGTGATGGTTTGACTGTGTGAAGTTGATAATTTGTCTTAATTACAAGCTTTACCTATGTATTTTATGATTTTATACAGATTACATCTTTTAATACACACTGTTCAAGTAGTATTTTAGGAATTGCTATTGTATTTTGATTTTTAAAGGGAAGTAAGAAATGTATTACAAATTTAATTTGCTGTAATTTGGTTGGCTGGTTGTATCATGTGATTTAAATCAATATTTTTAAATGTGGTTTGAGTTTTGGGGTTATTTGTTCTAATGAAGTTTACAACACTGTACAAGCAAAAGCACTTAATAAATTTTGGTCATTTTTACAACTTTGATGCATTGATGAGTTGCTTCGTAGATTAAAAGTTTTTAGTAGAGTCTAGAAGAGAAGCTGATTTTTTTTAAAACAAGGGATAGTAAGGTGTACAAAATACTGCATGCAGCCAACAAGAACCAATCTGAAGAGGTTAGGAAATATTGTGGGGAAAAAGAAAGGAAAGGCAATTTACAAAATAATAATGAGAAGAAACCAATAAAGATCCCAAGTGTGGAACAAAGTCCAGAAGATTTAGGATTTTAGCTTGGGAGTGGTAGAAATATTTTTTTTACTCCAAGTAAATTTCAGAGAATGTTCCTCAGGAAGACAGCAAATGCTGGATGTGTGATTGAGATGAGAGACAAAATTGGGAACATATTTTTTGGTGACTGTAAAGAGTTGGAAAAGTGTTAAAGGAAATGTACACACGCACTATACAGACTATATATATATATATATATATATATATATATATATATATATATATATATATATATATATATATATTACATATATAAGGTGTTACTGTATTTTTTCTTTTCTATTACTACATGTAAAGCCATGCTACCAAGTAAAATGTGATGATTTAATGAAGATGTTAAAGACATGGCAATGAGACTGCCGTATCAAGGGTAGTTAATGATTCTTCATCGGTGAGAGACTGGTTTATACAGTGCTGTATACATATTACACATCATCCTGAATTCACATCAGTCTGGTTTTAGATCAAGTCTTAGCACTGAGACTGCCATATTAAGGGCAGTTAATGACCTCTTAATGGTTTGAAATCAACAGTTACATCTGCTCACTACTCTCTGATCTTTTGGTAGTGCCTGACTATGCTCAGAGACTGCACATCCACTGTTTTTTTTTCCATTATGGTTTCCTATACCTTCCCAGATCATGTGCAATGTAAATTTATGTGGGATTCCTAATAGCTTGAGCTTTACTCCTTTAACATTTACTGCTATGTAATATCTCTAAAAGCAGGGCATTCAAGATAGAAGAATCCAATAAACATCACAGTTATATTGATTATATTTGGCTACACCTTACTTTTCCATTGAGTTTGTCAAATTCTACCCTTCATGAAGCCTCATTTAATGTCATCTTTTAATGGATGAACTCTAGACACCTAAAATGAAGGTGACTGCTCATGCATACCGCTGTTTGTCCTTCTCAGGCTGCATTTTTTCCATAGTTTTTATGCAGAGAGTAAAGTTGAAATTTATACCTTATATGGAAAACCTATTAATGAAGCATGTTGACATCACTCACGGAAAGAACGTTTTGGACAAATCACCTTGTACCGATTTCAGACATGGCATTAGCGATTTTATCATTTTTTGCCATCCTACCCCAACTATGGTAATGTATTTCTCCCTCTCTGACTGCAGTGTGTACAGAAGCCCATGATCAATATCTTGACTAAGGTCCAATCATACCATTCTTCTGCTGCACTGTATGCCTATCCTTACAGTTGTGTTTTTCATTCTGGACTCTACAAAATATGGGTCCTGTTTATCTGAAAGAGCTTCTGTTGTCTTGCGCTGTGACAAGACTGCTTAGATATCAGCTGATGTGCTTGTAATCATATGTAGGCATTAATTTGCCTGATTTGTGGAAGTCATTTGGAATCAAACTTCCCTGTCATGTAATACAGAGGCCTTTATGCTGAAGGTCTTGATATGCCATCTATTAGAAAGTGAACTTAATTTTGAAGACATGGTTTATATGTTTGTTTTATCACTGTAATTTGTTTACTTTATCCATCTAGCAAAGTATTAGGTTTACTCCAGTCTAACTAAAAATTCTAGGGGTGGTGGTTCTATATCTAGACACAGAAGATCTGGAAAAGGGTACATACATCTGCCTGCTGATACTGCATGGTCTACCTCGTGCACCTATGACAAAAGAATCCCAAGTGATGGAAGGATATATATTCAGACTTCCTTTTTTTAAGAGAGAGCATGTACTTCAAGATTTCCTTACATTCACCGCTGCAGTATGCATTACAAATGGGATTCCCTACCATGAAGACCACTATCTAGCCAGTTTACCAAAGTCTACCAATGCTTTAAGGTACGCTGAAAGTCACCTACACACTTCTTGTGCAGCGTAGGGCAAAAAGGTGACGTTTACGTGTACCACCCTCAGACCTTCTTTGCCGCCAGTCCGAATGCTGTTTTTAACTGGTCTGTTACCTCTGTCCGCTTTTTGCCATTATTCTGTTTATTGACATTCTGGTCCTCACCATTGCAGATAAGTACCCAGTTGGGTTTTTGTTTTTTTTTTTCTGATTGTTTTGTGCTGTTTGGGGGGTTAATGTCATCCAGAAAGGGTAAACACCAGTGTGGGAGACTGATTTCCCCATAAAGACAGCCAGATTACATGCCTTTTTGCCTAGATGTTGCTCACGACCATATGTCTTGTTCAATTTGTTAGGCATTTGTCCCTAAAACTCTTCATAGTAGGCTTTCTTCCCTTTCACTGTATCTTGATAAATAGTGTCTTAAGCATTTTGCTAAAGATACTATGGATGGAACTTCCTGCTCAGAGGGTCAGCCGTCAGGGAAGAAGGTGCATAATGTAAGACCGGAATCTTTCGCTGTCCAAGCCTCTGCCAGGAGTTTCTCCCAAGGTTATTACAAACCCGGAGACTCACCTGATTGTTTTGTCAGATTCCTCTACCGTGTCTGGGTTGGACGCCAGTGAGGATCTGGCGGGCAGCATGTCCGACAAGGCTTTGCAGGTGTCCGTTTTGGACATTCAGGGGGAACCATAATCTATTGTTTCCAAGGGGTCTAGAGAGGTTCCACAGTTTTTCTTTAGGGAAGTTGTTCCTACTACAGTTCTGGAATGCCATCCTGAGTCTGGGCCTTCTCAGGTTTCTAGAACACACATTCCCTTAAAAAAGGAACAGAAAACTAATAATGTTTCTTCTGCTCCTAGAGATCCACAAAGTGAGTGGCAGGCCTTTACTCAGGAGTTATTTAATGCTTTACTGTCGCTAAGGGCTCCTCAATGCTTTACTGTCATTAAGGCCTCCTCAAGGGATTTCAGTTCCTGCTCCTCCTTGGTCCTCTTCTTCCGCTAAAAGGCCCAGAGAATTGAATTCTTCTGACTAAGAGATGGAGCCTGATGATGAATCCCTTGCTTATTCTCCCCAGAGCTCTTCTTTAGACTACGGGTCTGAGGAGGAGGACTCTGAGTCTAGACAATCCTTCTGAGGAAATTTCCTTTGAGGACACACTCTCTAGGATGATGGAGTTTTTTAAGTGGGATTGTGCCCAGGTTTCAGATATCCATAAGAGGTACTAGGAGTTATTGCAAACGGAATCTCCTAAACCTGCAGCCATTCCTCCTGTCTTGGCTGCTTTATTGGATGTTTTTTCCAATACCGCTAAAGTGCTGGATTCTCTGCCCCCTGCTCCCAATAAATATTATAATATAGGGTGCGGGAAGATTGTTCCTTTTTGTTTAAATGTCCTGCTGTTGACCCCTCTGTGGCATTTGTAGCCTCCAATAAGCCATCTTAATTGCTTCCAAGTAACTACCTTCTGACAAGGACAGAAGAACCATAGATAGGCTGGGTAAGAAGATTTGCACTTCGGCTACCCTAGCTTTTAGGGCTATCAGACCCATATCTCTAGGTATGTGTTGGCTCTTCTTTCTCAGGGTTGTCAGCTTTTTTTCTGATCTTCCAGACTTGGAGCAAGTCTTCTGCTCTTTCCTTCCTAGGGACGTCCTCTCAAGTAGTTAGTCATGAGTTATGAAGCAGCAGATGCCTCTTCTAGGGTTGCTGCTTTTGGTTCAGTTCTGAGGAGGCATTCTTGGCTTAGGATTCAACCTTTACCTGATGATATTAAGGCTAAGTTGATGGATGCTCCTCTGGATAATAAACTTCTGTTTGGGTTAAACATGTCTTGTGTTTCTCCTGTGCCTAAATTCCAGGGAAGCTACCCTTCTAAGCCAGCCATTGTTGGTACGCAATCCTGCTCTCCTTCTAAAGGTAAAAAGAGTGGTAAACAGACTCCTCCTGCTAAGGCCAACTCAGACTGCAGGGATTCTAAAGCTTTCCTTTCCTAACAAACCAGGTGCTGACTGACTAGCCAGCTGTTCCTAGCCACATTCCTCTTTCTCTTCCTGTTTGGCTCCAAATCACCCAGGATTCTTGGATTTCCCTCCCTCCTTTTATGGGCATTTCTCATTCTCCTTGGGAACAACTTCCCTTTTCCCCAGAGGTTCTTCAAGACCTCTTTTCTCAGGGTACCATTCAAGAGGTGCCTGTGTCCCAAAGGGGGAAAGGGTTTTATTCAAGAATGTTTCTATTGGCCAGAAAAGAAGGTACTTGGAGACCTACTCTAGACCTCTCTCATCTAAACACCTTTCTGAAGGTGCCTACTTTTGGATGTTGTCCCTTCAGTCCCTTTTTCCTCTCTTGCTCCCTCAGGCCTCTGAATCTCAAGGATGCCTGTCTCCATATTCCAATCCATCCTCTTTTCAGGAGATTTTTGCACTTCTCTGTTGCTTCCTGGCACTTTCAGTTCTGTGCTTTGCCCTTTGGCCTTTCTAAGGCCCCAAGGGTATTCGCCAAATGCCTTGCGCCTGTGATTGTTTTTTACAGGCTTCAAGGGATCCAAATCTTTCCTTATTTGTACAACCTGCTGATTCAGGCGTCTTCTCCAGAGGTCCTTTTGCAAAATCTTCATTTTACCATTTCTCTTCAGAGCTTGGGGCTCAAGATACACTTCAAAAAGTCTTTCCTGACTCCTTCCTCAGGGTCATGACTTTCTGGGTTGCAAGATTAAAAGGGTGCCAATGCTGGCATCCCTGTCTCCTCCAAAGGCCTTAACTTTCATTTTTTTTCTTTCAAACTCTTCTTCCCCTGGCCTCCATTACAGCCAGGGAGTTTCTGAGAGCTCTGAGGTTCATAGTTTCCACCATTCCAATGCTCCCTCTGGCCAAACTCCACATGAGGATATTAGAGTGGTTTCTGAAGTCGGAGTGGCTTCAGAGTGAACATTCTCTAGACTTTCCAGTTCCTCTTCTCCCGTGTCTCAAGAACGAAGTTCTGTGGTGGATTCAGCAGTTGTCTCTGAATCCAGGGCTACTTTTTCAACCTCCTCTTCCCTCTCAGATCTGCTCACAGACACTTCAGATGTGGGATGGGGAGCAAAGTTTGGCTCGCCGAGGGTTCAGGGAGTGTGGTCGCCTCATCAGCAATAGCACATTAGTATCAAAGAGATGAGATCTCTTATGCTGCCTCCTCACGCCTTTCATCCTCTCTTCTCTCCAGGGTGCCTCAGGGTATTCACAGACAATACCACAGTTATGTGGTATATTAAAAGACAGGGGGTAAAACAAGATCTTAACTTCTTTGCCGGCTGGCACTTCTGGTGTGGGATTTGGCTATCAAGTATCAAGTGACTAGTCAGGCAGTTTATGTTCCTTTAGATCAAAACATTGTGGCAGACACCCTGGGCAGGTCCCTTCACTCAGTCCCATGAATGGATGTTTCACAGGGATGTGTTTCTGGACACTGTTCACCAGTGGGGTAGAGAGATCTACTTGAGTACCCCACTGGTGAACAGTACATGTCCTTACCTTCACTGCTGCAGTATTCACTTCTCTCGTCCATCCCCCTTATTCACTCCCTTCCTTCCATCCCAGTAGTCTTTTTTCCATCCTGGATGTGCAGGTTCTCCTTGGTTTTCCTTGGACTGCTGTTCCTACAGGGGCAATCAGTTCTGAGGATGGTACATTGAATGTCACCTTTATGCCCTACACTACATTTAGGCCATGTTCAGTGTACCTTAAAGCAATGGTAGACTTTGGTTATCTGGCCGAATGGAGGGCTTCATGGCAGGGAATCCCATTTGTAATGAATACTGTGGCAGTGAAGGCAAGGATATTTACCGCTATGGTAAGATTTTTCACAACTGTACTATTTAGTTAATATTGTACTCACTTTCGACAATGTTTAAACTTTGCAATATTTGCATGTTTTCCGTTCATAGTTACATTCCTGTGCTTCACTTGTACTTTTGCAAACAACTTTGTAAATAAAAAAGTAAGGTTGCAGGAGCATATTCATGATATTAAAAGGGGAGCATTAGAAAGTCCAGTAGCATTGCATTTTATGGTGAGACACAATTGCAATGTTAATTTATTGGAGGGAACTATTTTGGAACAAGTTTTTGTTAAAAAAGGAGATAATAAATTATTGAAGAATATTTTATTATATAAAGAAACTATTTTCATACTGAAATATAATACGTTGTCACCGATGGGTCTTAACAAAGAAGTCAATTGGAGATGTTTACTTTAATGTATATTTTTTGTATTATATGTACTGTACATATTTATTTGGTTAGTTCTTTATGTCTTGTTATTTTAAATCTGGATTTCAATTGATTAAGTGAATAATAGACTTTGGTTAATTAGTTGTGTCAGGTATAAAAGGAAGTGTATGTACATTATTATCTTTGTACTCTTGGAAGGCTGTTGTGGCCGAGGCGCTAAGACTGATTTCTACATTAAACTGATTTGTGGGGAATTCGTGTTGTTTTTTTCTGGTTTTTAGTCTTTTTCAAGACTAATTTTGGTTGTTTCTGAACTTTGTAAATAAACACTTAAAACTAAAATAGGAAATTACAGATGTGGATATGTACAATATCGAGTGACTTTCAGAACACTGCATGGTAGATGTACACACAGGGATTAATTTCCCCACTTTTACACTACTTGTCAAATATCAAAGTTCCATACTCACACAGGTGATATGCCCTCCCTTAGCCCACTCATATCACCGAGATAAGCATCGCATACGCCAAGTGATCCCCATTTGTGATGCATCCTTTAAAGCAGGCATGGCCTGAAAAAAAAGAAATATTACAAGGAAATTAAATACTAAATTGTAATCTACGTGCTAGTTATTCCACCAGGAGCTAGCAATGGAAAGTTAACCCCCCAAAAAGTTGGGGTTGCAGGATAGGAAAAATGTTTTCATCCACTGCAGAAGGACTTCATGAAGATCATCTGTACCTGCACATCTGTAATATCCTACTTTTATAAACCCTTTATTTACACTTTGGAAGAATTCTAAGCAAATAAGACAAAAATCCCTAGAAAAGAGGAAAACTGGTATATCATGAAAGAATGACTTGTAAGTCAACCATTCTTGAAGAAGCCCTGCTCTTGGAATAGATCAACCTGGCTACAATATTTGTTAAAAGTATGGGACAGTGACTAAACTGATGCAGCTATCCACCAATGAGAAACTGCAAATGCCAAGTATTAGATTAAATAGTCTTATTAGAATGACCCTTGACTACTAGCCAGGATGCAACCTAACTACTGACAGCAGAAAACATTTAATTTAGAAAAAGATTGCTTAGGGTGGTACCCTCACACGCTGGGTCAAACATGGTTAGCCGGTCCAGCGTCATAAAGCCACACACCTTTCTGAGTCAAAAATGCAACAGAAGGTGGGATATCGTTAGGGTGCATAAAGTTGCATTTACTCTATTCTATGCACAAAAGGGTGAGGGGATTCCAGAAGGTGATACTACAGTATTTAGGCTTGTCAACTAATGTCAGGATCTAAACAGTCACAAAGGTATACACTATTCTGCTAAAATGATCTAGTAAGCTACTTTCTTTGCCATTCTGATATGCAACATTAGGGGACATCAGCTTAAAGTTCCACACTGCTTCTAGCAAGATGGCCACATGTCAGTTATTATATGGCTCTTGTGAAGATACTTGGCCCTTTCTACTATTCTGTAAAAAAAAAACAAAATGGACAGGTTTTAGGGTGCATGGAGCTGAAAAACTTGCTCCAGGGTTGCATTTTTGAGAGAGGCTTTCAATGCGTTTAAGACTGGAGAGATAGTAATAGATTTAGGTTTGCATGTGCCAAGCAGATCTAAGTAACTTTTTGTGAACCCCACTTAAAATACCTCCACATTGGGCTCAAACACTCAAAATGAGAGATTCCCTGGTGGGGAATCGGATGACCATGAAGTCTCTGTCAATGTGACATGACACACAAGGAAGAGTTAATTTTCAAATCACAGGCCTGTTCCCAACCCTCTTCCTTGTTGATGCCTGAATTAGATAATGGTTCACTTGATTCCTCTCTGCTGAGATACCCAAAGTTCTGTATACTGATACCAGTGGTTGAGGTAAATTAATTTTTTACCACATGGCTGCACAATTTGGTGAATATAACAGTCAGAAAAGACAAAGCACAGGGCTCAAGACCAGGGGAGGCAGATCACTGGCTAAACACAGACAGAAAACAAATGTCTGGGGACGTCATGGAGGTTTCCTTATATAGGCCTAAACCATATGTTGGCTTGATGTGGCTAATTGCGAATACCTGGTGTCAGGCTCTATCACTGCAACATTAGTTGCAGTGGCCTTTAACTAAAATAAAGCACTATCCCATGACTGGCCTGCAAAGATGACTCAGGAAATGACTGCAAAAGACTCTGGTGCCAGGACCTGAGCTAAAAACCTCAAAAACTTGTGTGGCTCTGATGGAATGATTACTGTCTTGTGCACCCTGCCTGCTTCCATTTACAAACTTGCTGGGCTTTTACTCTTTCTCTCTGTCCCACAGCTGACCATTAGTGGAATCTGGTGCCTCTCCTCAATAGGCCAGCCTACCCCTTCTTGGCCTCCCTCAGACTTAGCCAGAACTGGGGCTGGTGAGATCAATGGATCTTGGGTCTGCAACATACCTGTTGAGAATCGTTTGCTTTACTCCCTAACCCTTTCCTTTCACTGTGTGCACGAATGTTGATATCTGATGGGCAAGCATGCTCTGTGGATGTGCTGGCATATCATCTCGTCTCTGCAAGAACTCGACTAATGGCCTCCAGCATTCTCCAGTTAAGACAACACCTCCCCATGTCTCCAGCCTCTACCAGGGATCACTCATGAGGAGTGCTCCATGCACCCCCAATCTTATGACCCTGACAGTGCCTCAGACTCCTGAGCTGCTAATCATACCTGGCTCAAATGGACTGAATTAGGGCTTTATCCTTTGACATCACAGGATTAGCTGCTGTTCCACTTTTTGGTTGGACTTTACTTTTAATTTCTTAGACAATATCAGTGGTACATGTGTTGTGCAATATAGCACATTCTGTGACCAAATAAACTTCCAGTATGACACCATTCTAGGAGGTACACAAGCTCTTATCTTCTGTCATCGTAGCAGAATTAACATTATTTTGAAGTGGGCAGATGAAATGTAGAAGTGGGAATATACAACCTATCTGCAACTACTACATTTTATGAATATATCATATGTTTTTATACTTTATTTTTATACTTCTTAGCATTTTATGCTACTCTTATTAATTTACAAACCTATTTAAATATGTATGCAGTACGGTTAAACTTTCCGAATATGTTTCATTGTAACTATTTAATCTATCTGCAACTCTGTTTTTGTACTAGAGCTATTCTCCCTGTGCTTCAGCTGAAAAGGAGGTTTGCTGCCCAGTTGGACTATCCACGTGAACCAAGGATGATGCCACAATATGAACAAAAGATGATCGACTAATAATTGGCTTAGTTTCTGGTATCATTCTAAGGGGGTGCAATATTTTCCAGCTTGGAAGGAGAAGGTCAACAGACCACACTGCTTTGCCAGGGATGGTCTGCACCTCTCCCCTCTAGGCTTCTGAATATTAGGCAAAACGTTGTCTTCTCCCATTGTGCCTTTTTCAGGCAATGCCAAACAAAGTACTTCTGACATAGCAAATCAAAACCAAGAACATCTAAAAAGTATTACTGCTCAATGCTAGGAGTCTGAACAAAAAACACCAATCCGTAGAAGCTCTCTTCACCTTAGCGAATGTAGATGTCTGTGCAGTCACTAAGACATGGTTTAAAGCCGTGGAGAGCACACCAACAGTGCAAGGTTATAATGCCTTCCACAGATTTAGACCAGCGACTACACAGACAGGGACTAAAGGTGGAGGCGTCTGTCTACATCAGAAATAAATATACCTCAAGGCTGGTCAAACAGGACAATGCACTTGAGCTGCTCCATGTTCAAATCACCATAGACAAAAATCCAATATCACTTCCTTGTCAGCTATAGGTCCCCCTCTATGACCCAGGAAACCCATACCATGTATTTAAATTTATTAGAAACACTAATCATCCAACCCAATACTATACACTCATGGGTGACTAATTACACCACTATTAACTGGGAATCCTATACTGCACCAAACATACAGGCACAGAGATTCCTGGATTTTGTAAACACAAACTCCCCTGAACCAGATTATCAATACACCAACTAGGGGTGCAGCCATACTGGACCCAGTCCTCACTAATATGGAGGAGTGCTGCACACCCCCTACTGTAATGTCTTCCCTGGTAAGGTCAGACCACAAAATGGTCTCCTGTGAAGTAAAAATAAAACCTGGACCCCCAGCTAAACCTGGAATATTCAGGAACTACTCCAAGGCTAACCTATTAAGTGATAACATGGCAAAATGTCAAGCTCTCAAACCCTGAGAACACTGCTGTCCATGCCGAACTTTTCACCGAAACCCTGTACAAGCATGTTAATAGCTGCATAGAGGCAGCTGTAGCCACCAGGAAGAAGTACAGAACTAACTCAAAAATAAAAGCCACCCTGATGGAATCACAAAATCAATAGGCTGTATAACAGATGGAAGAAAATCATGGGAAAAATTAGGAGGTGCAGCACCCAGCAGGATTAAAGCACTCAAACTAAACAAACATCTCAGAGGACAAATAAAGTTTACCAAAGCCAAATATGAGGTAAATCTGGCCTTCCATGCCAAGGACAACCACAAGGTACTCTTTCAGCTATGTCCACACCCTCAAAGGCAATACACAATTGTGTAACAGAGCTCATTGTAAATGGAGCCACCTATACAGAGCCAGAAGACACAGCAAACCTACTGGCAGGCAGATGCATTCAGCTCCAACTTTACTCATTTCTCCCTCTCAAACTTTCCTCAGGAAATACCATCTAATATAACTCCCCCTGCTATCACGAGGGAATAGGTCCTTAATGCTATCTCTAAGGCCAAGAACACTGCATTAATGGACCCAGACAACATCCCATAGCATGCAACATGACCTATCAGGGCCTCCGGAATTGCTATTTAACTATAGCCTCCAAACAGGCTTCATGCCACATGAAGCCTGTTTGGAGGCTATAGTTAAATAGCAATTCAAAGAGGCTTCATGACACATGAATGGAGAACAACAGTCATCCCTCTGCACAAAGGCCATCTACAGACCCTGGAAACTACATACCCACAAGTCTCACTAGTCTTGCATCTAAAGCCATGGAAAGAATTATCATGTAAATTATCAATAGTGCTATAGTAAACCTCCAGACACTGGACCCAACCCAGTTTGGTTTTGTCAAAGGTAGATCATGCCTACTCAACCTGGTGGACTTCTTTGAGAAGGTCACCAAAGCAATGGATGAGGGCAAAATTGTTTACACTGCCTACCTTGACCTGTCCAAAGCATTTGACACAAAAGGTTAGGTACAAACTCGCATGTCACCCGGTGGATAACCAACTGGCGCAAAGACAAGACCCAGGAAGTTAGAACTGGGGAGTCCACCTCTACAAAGAGGCCAGTCACAAGTGCAGTCCTTCAAGGGATCAGTCCTTGGACTGCTCCTTTTTGGTATTTACTTCTCTGAAGTCAAGGCCAAAGTCAGTGGTCACTGGCTGACTAAATTTGCAGATAACTGCAAATTAGGAGTGGTCATCGACTCCCACACTGACACAAATGTTCTCCAGGAGGGGGATGACAGACACAACTGGTGTAACAGCCATGGACTAAAACTAAACGCCAAGGAAGACATTCACCCCAGGTAACTATCATATTGATAATACATCCCTTAGAGTTGTCTCAGTCATCAGGGACTTGGGTAATCTAGCTTTTGACCATCATGTGTCTACAGTAGTGAGAAAATTCTTCTATGTTGCACAGCTTATAAACAAAGGTATGTCACCCAAGTCCAAGGAAATCATTGTTCCACTGTATTCGGCATTCATCAGACATATCATTGAGTACAACGCCCCCTTTAGTATGTACCTAACCAGGCATATCAAACAATTGGAACGCCCACAGAGGTTCCTCACTAAAAGAATACAGGGCTTAAATAAAATATCTTATGCAGACTTCCTCAAGGCTCTATCCCTGTACTATGTCTCCTACAGGCTTTTGAGGGGAGATCTATGCCTGACATACAGGGCATTGTCAAAGCCCACTATGATGGTCCTCCTGCACATCCGCAAAACAAACAGCACCAGAACTGCCCGTTCTAAAGACTTAAACCTTGCCTGTGATATAAATAGGACCTGCTGGACAGACAGATATGTATCCCAGAGATTACCCCATCTCTGGAACAGGCTCTCCATCCATGTGAAGAAGAGTTCCTCCCTAAACCAATTCAAGTGCAACCTGGACAATTGGACGGGGAGCAGGAAAATTCATCCCTGGTTTGGCACCTATGTCTCTAATGGACACAGGCAACCTGCAAATGTTTCATCTCCCAAGCTACTGCTTACACTTATCAAGAGTATCAGAACCTGTCAGAGATTTGAAATGCATGGCTTAAAAAGGCCCTTATCGTCATTAGCCTAGTAGATACCTATGAATATAAAAGCAGAATAAATAAAATAAATACAAGTAAATATAGTCTCCACCTTCACTTCACATAATAAAAAAAAACAGAATAAAATGAAAAGTGACCAGACAAAAATCTAAGCAGCTCTAGATGGTCACAGCCGATTAAAAAAAACATGTGGCCCAGCTTTGCAAGGTAGTACAGTATCTGTGAAACTGCAAAAGAGCAAAAGTTGTCATGAATTAAATTAAAGGCATGAAACAAACACTTGAATATTTTTTTAATACTAAACAAGCTGGACTCAACATTAATAAGTATTCAGGTAATACAGTGTGTAATCAACAAGCGCTGAAAACTGAAAGTTGAGCTACAGCATTAGACACCAGGTTTGGCTGTAAGATTACTTTTGCTTCAGAATCACTGGAAGGTCAGGAATACCTGCAATTTGAGAGAGCAATGCAATGCCAGCCAGTCAGGCAGGCAGACATAGCAGAAGACGAAATTAAGAGTTATGAGAGCCCACAGTGCATCCCAGTAAGCTAGGCAAGGGAGACGTGAGCTCCACTGTCCAGTATTAAGAGATTTGAATCGTGTGGGCTCAGGGGAAAAATATTCCAGTCTGGTCTTTGGAAATCTGGGAAAACGTTAATATCTGGGGAAACAAGAGTACTTATGGGTAAGGATTTTTCCACTGGAACATGTAACCAATCACAGCAGAGTAAAGGGATTATGGTCTCATCTGGTGCAGCTCCCACTATGAAAACCTTTTTTTTGGGGTGACCTTGAATTTTGCAGACCCCCTTTGCAGGGAGTGTGGGCTGTTTAAGAGCCAACCTCACTTCCAGAGGTGGAAGTAATTGGTGGACACTATAGCAACTGCTAAAGCAGATGCCCATAATGAACAATATATTCCATTAGTGGACACTGGATGCCCAAAAGATCCCTTCTTCCTGTTCAAGCAGCAGAAAATGCTGCACAAAAGGGGAGCACTGATTACAGGAGCCAGGCGAAAAAAAATAATTCAGTGCTGGGGAAAATAAGCGGTTGAACAAGACCGAGTCCTGTAAAAAGAAACATGTAACATGACATGTCCAGTTCTAATTCTACTACTGAATGGCATTAAAGACATTTGTGCAGAAACTTTAGAAGACTGAGTTGTACTCGGATACTGATGGAGCACATTAATTTGACATTGGATATCTCAGAAAATAATGGTAAACTAGCGGGTAATGTAACTCCTGTACTATAAAGTTCCATCATTCTGAGTGAGCAGTAAACTAAGCCCAGTGACTTAATCAGTCCTCTTGTCTAACGTTCTGGCCTTGTTTGATAGGTCAACAGGCAGGGGATGACCACAATAATAGTAAAAGCAGTAGTTCACCAACAGGCACTCAACCTTCATGGCTGGCTCTGGGAATCACCAGAAAGCATGGGGGTTGCAACTTAAAGGAGCTGTTTAAGAACTATAGTACATGAAAAAGGGAAAAGATATAGCAAAGTATAAAAAAGCATTAGAAAATATGAAAAGACTGCACTTAAAGGCAGCCTTACTCCTGATGACCAAGATCAGCTGAAGTTGGCAAAATTGGAAACCCAGAAATAGAAAGATTAATTCTTATGCAAGAAAATGTGCTGCACTGAATGAATTATTTTTTGCTAAAACTTTACCTGCTCTGAAGTCATTAGCTGTCATGTTGAGGCAGCATAAATCAGGTTGTGCAGTACTTAAACTCAAGGACAATACAGGAAAAACTGTGAGCTAGGGATGCCACCTTTTCAAATGCCCTTGTGGTACAAACATCATATTTTGCAGGCCAGAAAAGGAACAAAACCTCACTTTTTTGCCTAAATAAAAGTTATTCTTGAAGCATTTTAGTTGCTTATTCTGTTTCTTATAACATTTAGGTGTTTCAGATACAGAATAACTGTTTTATGCAGCAATTACGTAAAATATAGGAAATAGTTTTGCCGTAATATCTCAGGACATTTGCCGTTTTTACAATTTTTTTGCAGACAACTGCCCAACTCGCAAAGTGGGACAGGTGGTAACCCTAGTCAGAACACTGGGGGGGGGGGGCTATTTAGAGCACTTATTATCTTTGTATATATTGAGGCACAAGGCTCCCAGCTACCCAGGGTTTGGAGAAGTTGAACATGCCAAAATTAATAAACAGGCTTATCAATTACTGCAATCTACATTTTGGTCAGAAACTGAAGAAACAGACACCATCAACTAGGAAAACCCCACTGTACTGATAGCATCCTTACAGATATGTGGAAACTGACATATTCAACTACATGCAGAATATGGAGCAACTTAATGAACTAATTGTTGCAGGGACATAAGGTCCCTGGCTCTTGACACAGACTGGCAATTACTGTAATTTTAAAATAAGCCAAGGACCCACACATCTCCAGTCTTCTACAGACCCATATTTGTGCATAAACAAGACTATAAAAATCTTTACAGTTGTCTCTGTTGGGATTAATTAATCTTGATCAATGTGCATTTGTGGAAAGATGGAGTACCTTGCATAATAATGGTTATTCAAGAGGCACAGGATCTAAAAGGATCATTAATGGTTAAGTTTAGATGCTGAGAAATCCATTAAAAGAGTTCAATGAAATGATCTTTAAGTGGTGATAAGGACAGGTTTTCTGAGACATTTATGTTGGAACTTCAGCACAAGTTTAATGATTAGGCTTTCAGAATGATTTCTGCTGCCTTAGAGAGCATACAAAGGGTGCCCTCTCTTGATCTTACCTTTTAAAAACTGTTTGGGGCTCCTTGTTGTAATGGTTGGAGACCCATATCCAGGTTTAAGTGGGGATCACCGCAGCTGAAAATAGCAGTATACATTGATAACATCCTAATAACTTTAAATTGCCCCTAAGCATGCATCTCTAAATGAAATATTCTCAAGATCTTTGAAACAGCTTCAAAGTATAAAATGAAGGTTCTCAAAACTAGAAAAGTTTTGGTACACTTTGCACCAGGGGAGGAACTCAAAGTGAGATATCCATATTTACAGGGGTATAAAAAACTGTTTAAGGGTGTTAGGGCTGTCAGATATGGTGGAAAAATCCAACAGTTTGATATTAAAATACATTACTGAAAACTTAAGGGGTTGTTTTAGAAGTAGAAAGGAGTGACACTAGATTTAGTTAAGAGAGCACAAGCCATGTGGCTATGTGCACTTCCTCAAATACTATTAAGCTAAAACAGTGGATGAAGGAATTTTTGTGGAGGAGCATAGACCATGGATTTCATGAAAAAGGCCCTACTGCTTCATTGTGGAAGGATGAAGCTTCCAAACATTTCTGTTTACTTGATGGTGACCCTATTTTCTAATTTTGTCAGGCTTCAAAATGTTGCCAATTCAAGCAATATGGAAAATAAGTGTAAGGGTAAGAAACTGTCACTGTAGACAGACTGGACAGAAATATGCTTTGAGGTCAAGTTGAGACCCATCAAACTTCAGACATTGCGAGCCCTCAGGCAGGGGACACAAACGCTTTTTGTGTTTGAAATACTGAAGGCCATGACATAAAGAGCGCTTGCTAACCGGTGGTACCAAACAAGATCTGAGTGCAATCTAATTTTTAGCAATGGACATATTCAGAATTTGCACTAAAGCACTGGAACCAAATGATTGAGGAGGGATTCTGCTATCTTGGTAGGATGCTTAAAGCAGACATCAGCTAACTTCAGAGTTGTAACTAACTTATAAACTTAGTAAAGAAAAGTTAACCACGTTATACAAACTTAATAAGGAAAATATTCAAAATGGTATACGTTAGAACCTTGCATAGAACTGCTTAACTGGATTACACTGAGCAGGTATTTGAAAGTACTGGAGATTGGTCTGATATCCAAATTGCGTACAGCACTAAGTATTTTTAAAAAGCCAGCGATTAATAATTAAAAAGAAAACAGGTGAGAAAAGTTACTCAACACTGACATTTGTGTGTAGAGAAGGACCTTAATATGGCTGATTACAAAGTTACCATTCAAGGCACATGGGTTCGATATTTCCAAGGAAATGTTAAGCGAAATGTTCCTAAATGCAATTTCCAACTATGGGCAGCCTGGGGTCTGGTTACATACGTTTTGGATTTGCTCCAAGTTAGAAATGCTTAGAAATGAACCAGAGCAGATGGCAACTGTTTAATAAACATGTAGGTTACAGATGTGGTCTATTTTTAGGCTTACAATAGCAACAAGAATTTAGTACACATGCATGCGGGTGATGGCGAAAAAAGCAACAGAGTTTTGCAGGAAAATCACAGACCCAGATAGCATACAATAGTTTAAAACCTTACTAAAGGAGAACTCCACCGAAATGTGAAGTTTGTCTTTCCAAAAAGTGATTTTTCTTCCCTGTAATCCATCACTATAAACAGGTCACATATAGAAAATAATTATTGTATTTGTTTTACTGAAATTTCTGTTTGAGTTTCTTTCCTGCATTTGTCTCATCATCTGTTGCATCATGAAGGCTACTAAGAGTGGCAGGGTAATTGCGTTAGGTCACTTAAACTACAGAACCATTAAGAAAACAATGGCTCTTAGGACACATTTAAATGCCATTGTTCATCAGTCACTGATTGCCAACATCATACCTCAGATAAATAATGTAGTGTGGACTGACTAAAAGCAAGACTTTCAAGCTTAGTTTTCAGATGCAAATGAACAAGAAAACACAACATATACCTAGCTGTCTTTTTCTTATTACAAATTAGTTGTTGTCTTTCCCTTTAATCAAACTCTGAGTGTCACAAAGAATATATTTTCACCTTACTTTTCTTACTTTCTGCTAGTATTTGATTTTGCATTTTTTCTACACTCTTGTAAAAGTACACGTTTCTTCTGATGTATTGCTGGAGCATTACACACAGCTTTTTGTTAAAACAGGTCACTGAGTTGGGGAAGGAAGATTAACAGACTGATTCTAGCTACTGTATTAAACATTGAGAATGTAACACAAACCACATCAGCACAAGTAACCCCTATTAATCTCAAGGGTCAGATTTCTCACACTTCAACATTGAACTACAATTGTTACTTTGAAAAGAACAATTAACTCAGCTACATTTTCAAGCCTATCATTCAAACATTCCTTACAATGCCGCATCACAGATGGCCATTAAACACAAATCAGAGGAAGCAATGTAATTAAAAATGTAGAATCATGCTGACAGTCAAAAGTAGGCAGTCACAGCACTGTTGTAAGCTGATGAGAGAGAGAGAGAGAGAGAGAGAGAGAACCACAATAAATGATCCTCTCATCATGTGGATTTCTCTCTGTCCCTCGAAAATGACATCAAGAAGGCAAAGCCATTGGCTGTAAAATACAATCATGCTACTCGTGCCAGCCCCCTTTCAGGCCATTTTGGGATATAGCAAATTAGAAAATAACCACCTAATTTGATACAGAGACATTAGTAATGCAAAAAAAGTTCAAGATATGCTGAGAAACATTCTCTCTCTGCTTTCCCCATACAAAAGTTGAAATGGGCTAGTTCGATTGAACCTCCTTTCCATACCTATGGGCCCATCACCCACTTGCTATCTGCTCCCCTCCCCCCTGATGCAAGGTAACAGGAGATTCAAGTGTGCAACTCTGGAGAGCTTATGCTCCATGTGTAAATGCATATATATTTTCTAGAGACTTGTACCTACTTATATGGAATAAGAGAACCCACAGCACAGACTGTGTGTGCAAGTGTATGTGTGTGTGTGGGGAGGGTAGGGGAAGGCATGATTCTTTAGAGCCTTGCAGATGAGGGATATCTGACCTTTAATATGTTTAATTTGTATGCATTATTCTGGCAATCTGAAATCTTAATTTCAAGCAACCAGGTAATTTAGCCACAGTAACTGGAACCTGCATTGCTTTCACAAGAACTGGCAACAAACCTTTAGCAAGGCACTTCACAATGTTCTAAAGGGGCACCTTTACTGTGGCTGGACAGTACACTGCTCTGATTGTACTGTTCTTTCACCCCTTTATTGCTAATCCACTGCTAAACCCCCTCCCCCAACTAAGATAATGTGCAGATATTGCAGATATACCCATAGTGGCATGCTGCCATTTGAGTGAAGCACATCAGATGCAGTCATATCCTGACATGAACAGCATTTCCAGCTTGCTGTGCTTACATTCCACAATGCAGCTGTGTAATGATTCATGCAACTTTATCACACAGTACTACTGCTGTTATAGTGCATCCCCCCCTTATTTACTTACTCTGGTAGCAGAGGATGTCCGACTGACAAAGCAATTTTTTAGCAGGGGCCCAGGAAGAAAAGATACAAGAATGTGTAGAAAATTAAAAATACACAAGAAAAAACAGTAACAAATGCAGGTGCAGAAATTAATAGTTAATAAGCATTAGCAAAACAGTGCTTTAAAATGCTGTCAGTGAGTCTGATACTTGAACACAGAACTTAAAACGTCTAATGCACTGTTAAAACTGTACTGTCAATACATGGTTCTACTGCATGCACTTTATAACATGAGAAGAGAGACTGTGTGTCATGTAACAAAGGGGCTTCTTTTGGTGGTGCAGGCAAGATGCCAGGCAGTGACACGGATCAATAACTACTGTGATACCCCTAACAAGATTATGCAGTGTGGCTTGCATACTCATGGCTAGAGAAATGAACATACGGCCAGGAACACATGAAAAGTTTACAATGGTCAAACCCAAGGTAGCAACATGCAGCTTGTTTATACAGTTGCCACCTGCCCCCCCCCCACACACACACACGCACACTTAACAAGGAATCTGATTACTGATACAGTACTCCAGAAATTAGTCAATCTCTGGTTTTGTATGGAATATGGAGAGTGGGATTACAATTCAGGTCTACTGTAAGCTTGTCACTGCTTCTGTTAAGCAGTTGCCATTATTTTTGCATCTACTTATTATGGTGTTTAGAACTGTGTGTATCCGAGCACCATAGTTATTCAGTGGGGAGTGCATCCTGCATTCCTTCTTGATCACAAGTCATCATGTGCTTTAGCTTGGGAGCATGAGAAGTAGACGACCTGCCTGCAAACACAACTCTGTCCCTGGTTTTGTTCTTTAATCAAAAAAAAAGCTACAAGGGGCAGCAAGAATACCTTTGAGTAACAACAAAAAATTGGATAAGGCTGCTACCATTCCACAGAAATTGACACCTCCATTAGACAGTCATCAGAGACTCAAAATGTTGAGTAGAATTACAAACAGTAGTGTCATTCATTTTCCTGTACCCGCTTTATCTTATTTAACATTGCTGGAAAGCTAGATACTACAAACAGGACACACCAGTCCACTGCAGGGTATTTGGACACACACACACACACTCACACACACCTCTACTGGCAATTAAGATGGTCAATTTTCCTATCAGCACAACTTTGAAAAGAGGAGAGAAACTGGTGACTAACAAAAACCCATGGTGACAATGGAAGGGCAATCTGTATGCAAAAGGTGCCCCGGCTGCCAATTAAAACTGAAGAACCATGCACTGAGAGGCAGCAAAGCTGAATGCACCATCACTGTGTTGCCTCATGATTAATTTTAAAATCTTACAAGTATAGGGCAAAGCCTGAGACCTACACATACATTAAAAACATTGTCAGCAAAGTCAGCCCATGACTGCTGGAATTTTGTTCTTAGTTATGCCACCGGTAATACAGGCTACATTTCTTAGCATCAAATAATCATCTGGGAGTTTGTGCCACTGACCAAATGATGGACAGCCTTTTCACCACTGGGGATGAGGGAGTGGATTTTTCCAGAGCAGCTCTGCTCTTTGATAAAGCCAGGAAAATTTTGTTGCTGCACTTGAGTACAGTGGTGACAGGGGTAACCACCAACACAAACAGTCCAGGATGTTATGGCACATTCTTAATGGGGCTGTGTGTAGGTAGGGTAGATCATTACCAAGTTTCATTGCAGTAAGGACCGACTGGAATTAGTATCACTGTGATGGCAAGGAGAAAGGAATAAGTGGGATACCCAGTAGTTGGCTGAGCTGCCCATAATGAAAACACAAACACTAAAAGAAAATAAAAGTGCCACTAGGCGCCTTGACAAAAAAAATGTGTTTAAAACTGAATGATACCTTTTTGGACAGTGTAGTAACCTAAGCAAAAACTGTGCTCTAAACTACCACTGAAATACATCCAGCTGTGATCCTATTCTTAGTAAAGTTTACAATCAACACAGCATTGCAAGAGGAAAGGGGGTGCATGCAGTGCTCCTGAAGGTACTAATTTGTACCTAGAAGAATGAATAGTAGTATGCACCAGCACTATGAAAGCAGCAGGACAGCTTGCTAATACTTCACTTTTCCAATTAAGCATTATGGAACCAATGCAAGCAAGCACCACATACTAGGTACACACAGGGCAAACACAACTTTGGGTTTCATTCTCTTGTGACCTGAAGGTATGTACATCATGGCTAACCGCACATGGCTGAGATGTACAAAAAATGCTATTAATCTTGCTATACAAATATTAATTGGCATTTGTTTACCAGGCAGGATGGTCCAACTGGGCCATTAAGAGCCCATTTTCAGTGGAGGCCCGGAGAGACAGAAAAAAAAAAAAACAAAGCAATTTTACAGTAATAAAGTGAAAACGTATACAAAATATGACACTAGGCACACATGTTTTGAATGCAAAAACAAACATCAGTGATGCATTCTTAAGTTTAAATAAAGAGAGAAAAGGAAACAATATGCAATAATTTACATAGTAAGTGAAGTTCAGTTATCTAAAACGAATTTAATTTATGTAATCTTAACAGTTTGCACTTCAGTTCCTTGATCAGTTTACCATGTCTGGTATGTGGTAACAATGTTGTAATGCTTATACTGTTTGAATCTATATCATTTCTATTTTACATGTGGAAATGTACTCTGTTGTCTATATGTGGAAGATCTTGGACACACAAGAACCTATACAGTAAAAAATGTAGTTATTTAGCAAATAGAAACTGGCACAGAAAAAGAAACATGGAAAAGTGTCATAAGTTAATTCTGGCAAAGACGATAAAAATTCAATTTTAACAGCAACAACTTACTGTATTATGTATACATTTGCTCAAAACTCTGAGCAGAAGTAACAGCTTCCTAGTGCTACAGTAGAACTGGAAAGAATGCTTCTTTTACTTTCACTGTTTTATCTGCATTTTATGGTGATTGGATGGGGTGACCTACTTTTTACAATCTTGCACAAACTTAGTGCCAGCAAAAGTAATCAAGTAAGTTTGGATCACTTCTGCCAGCTGAAAAAAACTTCAATATTACAAATGTTCAGTTATATGGAGTGTTTCCATCAGTTATATAATGGCATACTGTCTTCTACATCTTAGTGATGCAGGAGCCACTACTACATCTTCCAGGAAAGGTAATATATTGTTGTGTCTTTCGGCTTTTCCCGGTTAGGGGTTGCCACAGTGAAACTCCGGTCCGCTAATGATTGGCAGTAGATTTTTACGTGCCGAGTTGCCAACCCTGACGCACAACCTTCAATGAAGGTACGCCCATTCACGCATGTCTCCACACAGAAGACGCTTTAGCTGAGAACTGAACAGGACAAGGTCTTACTGTGAGGAGACAACGCTACCACAGCACCACCACCGCAGTACTATATTACTCACCAAAAACAGTGAAGGGCACCAGCACAAAAAAATTAATAAATTCCTTGTGTTTACCACTTAAGGCATGGATGGGGCTTGTTTCTAAACCTGAGTCAGGCTTGCCTTTCGTGTTGGTAATCCAAGCCAAGGGAATGGGGGTTCAGATTTTTTTTTCACTTCACTGACCTCATCTAGCTGCATTTTGGTCTCATCCTCCATGCGACGGATGTCATCCATGGTTAACTCAATCCATTTGTCGAGCCAGCAGAATAACTGCCTGTGGAAATTTGTAAACAATCGCTTCTCTTGCTGTAAGAAAGAAGGAAAAAAAGAGCAATGTTCATTGAAGGAGAATAAAATTTTGAAAGTCTGTAGAAAAAAAAGTTTTACCATTACATTATCTTGTCTTGTCTGGAATTGTTAGACTTACAAATATTTTTCACTAACAAGAAAAATTACTGACCTGTAGTAACAATCTGGCAATTTACACTGGTATGTGCATGTGTACATACAACACGCTTTTTGATACAAGCATATGCCTGATTAACAGCACATGCAAACTGCAGTTTCAGCATTTATGAGGGGGGGGGTGCCATCCAGTTCATAAGGAGTTAAGGAGGTAGCATTGCCTCTTACCAACACTATTATGGGAAGTACCTTTTACAAGAAATTTAAATTACTATTTAAAATTCTGTTTAAACATGAATTATTATTGGTATTAAATTAAATTGCCACTATAACTGAATGGAAAGAGAATAAACAAAATGTTCCCCATCACTACGCAACAGATAGCATAATTGTTACTCACAGATTTGGCAAACAAGTTTTTTTTTTTTTTTTTATTAACACAGAGGTCTTAGTACAGTCCAGAGGTCTTGACAATCATGTATCTCTCTCTAGTTATATGCATGTGTCTTGGGAACTTTTTGATGTAAATTGTCAATACCAAATGGAACACGTGAGAATGGATGGATACAGCTCTGAAGGTGACTAACAGAAAAAAAAAAAAAGTGAATGAATGCTAACTTATGCATATAGTAGTAGAAAGTAATGACATAACTTTACTTTATACTACTGGTCTTCTAGTTATAACCTGATGTTCTTACAGAAGAAATGGATTCAACATGTAACATACAGCACAGTATACATCTACCCATTATGTAGTAACTTAACACATCAAAAATACACACCTGGGCCATTCCAATGAAGATCAGAACTTACTGCAGTTCTGCTCCAATATCCAACACTCCACCATTGCCCTAGGGGTGACAATGGAACTCCTCCATCATGGTTAATGGTGGTTCGGCAAACAGATGCCAGGCAGGCAGCACACTCTAGCAGCGTGCATCATGTTGGTGGTCCAACATCTAACCTGAATGTAGTTTATCCTGATCATCAACAAAATGTATGTAATTAACCTCTCAACTATGCCTCTGAATGCCTAGTCCTGAATACAGGTGTTCCCCAAGGTTGTGTGCTCAGCCTCTTGCTCTTCACCAGCCTTAGCCATGACTGCACTGCAAAGCACAAGTCAAACCATATTATAAAATTCGCTGATGATACCACAGTTGTGGGTCTCATTAGTGGTGGGGATGAACAGAACTACAGGGATGAGGTAAACACTGATTGCCTGGTGTGACAGGAACAATCTGGACCTGAATGTTAGTAAGACCAAAGAAATGATTATGGACTTCAAGAGAAAGGCAACAGTTCATCAATCACTAACTATTAAAGGGGAGGTAGAGAAAGTCATAACAACCAAGTTCCTGAGCCTTCATATCTCTGATGACCTCTCCTGGGTTGCTAATGCCAACCATATAGTCAAGGTGGCTCAACAGAGGTTTTACCTTCTGAGAAAACTCAAAAAGGCCAGGGTCCCACTGTCTGCTCTTACCACTTTTTACAGGGGAGCTATCAAGAGCATCTTCACTAGCAAATTCATAGCATGGTTCAGCAACTGCGCAGTTGGTGAGAAGAAACTACAGAGGGTGGCTGAGAACAACTTGGGCACAAACCTCTCTTCTATTTAGGAGCTTTTCTTTATAAGAGCAAGAAAGAGAACATATAAAATACTTGCTGATTCGACCCATCTGGCTCACAACTGGTTCTCACAACTTGCACCTGTACGGAGGTACCGCAGCTTCCATTGTAGGACTACCAGGTTCAGGAACAGTTCGTATCAAACAGCTGTGAGATTTACTAATATGGACACCAACCATAATACTCGATACAATGAAGCCTCTTTTTTTTTTCATTTAATCCTGCTGCTCTGAGCAATTACTGCCAGCATTACTATTATACAATATGATGGCTATACTGAGTCAAGTCTAAGGTTAACAAGTGCAATTTGGTAACTAAACAGCTGCTATTCACTAGCCTTGATTTATTCTCTATCTTAACAATGTAGGGGTTTGGTGGTGGGTATTTATTTATTATTTATCACTGGATAATGGGTATCGAATGTGTTTATGTAATGTGAACTAGGTTCATAGATTAGTATTAAGCTAACTGCCCTTGCGAGCCATTTTAAGCCTAGCCAATTATCCCTTGTGAGACTCAAGCCCTGCACCTTGTGTTTGTAAGGCAAACACCTTAACCATTACTCCACCCTCCCAACTACCTCTTGCATGTCATACGTGTTATTTTCTTTCTTATGTTTTCCAATACAACCAACTTATAATAGCCCACAAAGTTCTAAACCACCCCGATAAGACACCAGCACTAAACAAGATCATTAATCTATACAGCAACCTGAGGTCAATGCGCCCTGCTGACAAACTGTTGGACCAAACAACCAAAAGCATAAATGTGGCTGTTGACTATTTGCCAACTCTGTAGGCAAAACTTGGAACTCTCTACCTGCTGAACTTACTCTCCAGCCCACTCTAACCCAGTTCAAAAAAGCTTCAAACTACACTTTCAAAAGCACTGGCAATGTCCCTGCTCAAACACCCACCAGCTGGTATTGGATACCTTGCCTAGTTAAATCTGTCATTTGACTCTAAAATGTATATGACTTTGCTTTGTGGCATATCTAAAGCTCGTTAAGGGATAAAGTCCTTATCTGTGTGAAACCCTGTGTGAAACTCTAAGTTGCCTATACTAATTGTGCCAACCATGTTCTATAAATGTTTGTAACCTTACGGAAGACTGTAAACTATGTTAATTTGTAAATGTTACTAATGTAAGCTACTAATTTGGTGCTTTTCTCCCCGGGCCTCCACTGAAAATGGACATATATCCAGCCAGACCATCCTGTTAAACAAATGTAAAATAAATAAAATAAAATAGATAAATAAATAATGTTATTCTTTGATACCACTGTATCTACTTTATTTGCACTGCATTTCGCTTGTGAGCGGACATTTGTAATTTCATTTAGGCTGCACTTGTGTGGTCCTAAATGACAATAAAGTTTCTTTGAATCTTTAATAAAATCCCACCAGACATGGTTACATGGGACCAGTCAGAATGATCAAGTCCAATCATCTGCCGACTACGAATAGATAGCCAGCAACAAAATCTCATTTTCTGCCATTCAGAATTTGACTTTTTGTGGCTTGTATTTGAGAGCCATAATGCTGTGTGAGGAAACAATAACGTATGCAAGGATACACATATCAGTACATTCCATACACACAACCTAATATACTTTACTGGCTTGGGCTCTGTTGGTAAGTGCCCACAATATTTTATATACAACTACACAAACACCTGCATACCCATAGCCACTGTCATGGCTGACAACAGCAGGCAAGGATATCCAACAAAACACCACTGTCAAGTATCCCCTGTGTAATAATGGACTGCATCTGACCTTATGCATGGCATGCCTTTGCCTGCACAGGCAACTACTGTAAACATGCACAAGGAGAGACACAATGTATAACAAAAGGAATATAGCCCTTGTATAAGGGAAGACTGCTTGAAGGCACAATACAGGCACCTCACACAGTGACAAACAGCTGAAGATTACAGCTGCATGTTGTGACAAGCAGCTAGACAAAAATATATTCTGCCTTTTGTCCTACACTGGTGTTGCTGGACAAAGCTGGGACATTATGCAGTTTGTGTGTGGATTACATAATCTGTAACTGAGCTAGTGAAAAGCAATTAAACTACATATATCTAAGGCTTAATGTCACCTATCCTACAATTTATGTAAACCAGTGCTGTACAGAGCACTTTTAATATCAGCAAAGTCTCTCTCGCCCCCAGTAAAACATTCCTCACATACTACCACTATAACATGCACTTGAGAATAAGTGCAAGACTGCAGTTAAACTAATGAGTCCACCTCTACTGTGCCTTTGCATCAACCCATACACAGACTCAAACAGCAGGCACACCCTGACACCTGTAGAATTTTATACGTACTACGTTTCACGTCATCTGTACGGCCTACTCAAAATCTGTGCTGTGGAACTTTATTGATGAATTGTTCACTCATTTCCAGTTATATGATCCAAGGCACCCCCCCTTTTGATTGACAAATAATATGACTACTGTCGCATACAGTTGTAGCTTACACATGTTATCACACTAAGCACTTGCCTGAGCAGTTTTACAAAGCAGTACCTGCTGAAGGTGCAGTAGCTAAGTGCAAAGTCAGAGGATATTTGTATACCTGGAAATGAAACCTGCTAGATTGCCCATTGGTAATCTTCTGTAGGGTGATGAGAGACTTGGCTGAGGAGGGGATTTATATCATGTAAATGTGAGACTTCATCATGGTCGATATGCTAATGAGGTACTAACTCATGAAATTTACCGAATCTCTCTCTCTACACATCCTGCTTATGGATTATCCCATTAAGAGGTTCTTTGGCCATGTGCACTCAGATAAGCATCTGTGGAATGCACAGAGCATGAATGGTCAGATCAATGACCCCAACAGGAAGGTCTTCCAACATGCTACTTTTGTAGCTGTTGAAGGAGCTAAACAGCAAAACTGCTGTCACAGTTGGGTATCATATGTACCATGCACATAGTACATGCATTTCATGCCATTTTTTACACCTTTATACTATCCTTGATCACCAGCATTTTCCACTGTACATAAGGGACACCCCACCACAGATTGCACTACTTACTTGCCCTACTGTTGTGTGTTGTGCCAAAAAAATATATATCAATATGTGATTGCTAGAGGCCAGCTTGATGGAATGAGATTGACTGAAATGGCTTTTAAAAGGCGCAAGTGTGTGTGCATATGTGCGAGAACCAGAGAGAGGGTGACAGAGAGACAGGGTGCCTCCACTGATGCAGCAAGGAGTCAAAGATATTCCTCTACTTGCTGCATATGAACCACTCTGGTGATCACTGCAGAGGCACCATCCTGAACTTCTTAGCTGGTGGGAAGAGGTTAGAGTAAGGTCACCTGAGATGTATTAGAGGTATATTCCCAGTCTACAGAGACATGCAAAGTTGACCTTAAAAGTACAGTATCGGATGTAGACATGTTACTGAATGGTATACTTAATTTTACAAATCTAGAAACCATTCAGGAGAGCTGTCTTCTAAACTGGAGAAAGATGTAGAAGCATTCTAGGTGCATTTACTTTATGTTATTAAAATTGTGTTAAGAATGCAAATTACTGCATTAGGTATCAGACAGCAGAATGCATGTATGCCACCCTGGATAAGTAAGCATGGGTATGTTTACATGTACAGGTATCTGTACTGCAATTTGGATTCTTTTCGGAGTATGAACAATATGGTTCTTCAGGTTGTCTGTGTATAACCTTTACAGTTTAATTCCTGTATATCTACAATTGTTAGACAACAGGATAGGTAAAGAAAGGCAGGCGGCCACAGATTTTTTTAATAGAGTCCCAGCGCTTTACAGGCAGTGCACATATCAGGATAGCCATTTGTGTCTGTCCTATTAAGACAGCACATTGTATAATAGCACCATTTTGTAGCATTCACCCACACAGTTATAGTCAGATTGTAGTCTCATACAATACACTGAATGTTGTCAATTTCATGGATTTCATAGATTAGATTGATTTCTGCAAATGTTTTTTTCTGTCTCCCCTCTATTCATTTGTTGCCATCCTCTTAAATGTATTTTATGTTAATTATTTTATCTCCATTTATATTCCGATTTGTATAGCAGCTGCCGTGCCAGAGGCAAAACCAAAGTCTACAGTCTACCAGCAGGCCTAGCTATCCCTTATGTCTCCCCAACCCACATTCTAGGCAGACTCCTCAATGGATGCAGCATGGGACAGTCAGGTGGTCACTTCTCCTACCCTTTGTAGCACTTCACCAGCTAGGAGTGTCATTGTTCCATCCGATGGTGCTGTCAGGGTAGTGATTTGCGACATGCACAGAGATGTTCAAGGTGGTGTAGGAGATGGTAGACCAATTGTCGAAAGCCTGCATCTACTGCCTGAAAGGTTCCTCTTTGAGCTGGTACAGTAGCATCATTACCTGCAAGCACCATCAGCACATGGTGCAGAGCTCAGTGGGAAGGATGTTCAGGGTGCTGTCTGATCCCCAGAGGTATCTCATAACCATGAGAAACATGGAAGACCATACCCATACTATTCCCATCCTGGTGTTTCCCACCCTTGTGTACCAATGCACTCCATTTCTGGTCCATTCTTCCTCAACACTAATATCCTAATTTTGTTTGTGTTTGAATCTGATGTCCTTCCTCATTCTCAGTGTGTCAGGTCCTCCCCTGTCAGTCTTTGCCTATATTAAATGTTCATATATTTGTCCTGCTACTGCCCTCAAACTCATAACATACCTTCACCATCTTCCCTTACATCCTACCCCAGCTTTTCTCTCTCTTTTTTTTTTTTTAAAAGTAGGATGTGTCCCAAAAAAAAAAAAAACTGCACCCTCCGCCCTTCTCCTCACACTCCTCTTAACCTCCCTGGTTTCCTTTGTGTGCTATCATTTGCTTGCTGTCCTTTTTTCAACTGTCCTACATTCCCATTTTCATCCATTTCAGCCACTTTAAAGTGATGTGCTGGTTGCCAGTCTTCTGCCGTCTTAGCACATGTGCACACCGAAGGAAGTTCTTCCTCTGTGCTTGTCACCACTTCACATCTGAATCACATCCTCAACTGAGGATTCTCCTCTAACTGCAGGTCCTGTTCTTGGCACAAGCAGTTTTACTAATTAGCTGCAAGGTTTCTCTTTCTTACTTGTTAATGAGCTTTTGGCTGTACCACACCACAAGCTGTACCTTTTGGAGGTAATCTGCAGTCTCATTACATGTGTTTATAGATCCATGCTCAAATCTTTTCGCCAAATATGAATCAGCTTCAGTGTTGATTAAATGGTCAGGCATTAGATCACCAGTGTGCCAAGCTCCTGAAATGGAGCTAGATGGGTCTGTAAAGCCTGAAGTGGAAGGGACAGTAGTTAGGAAGATGCAGTAAAAAAGAAATGGATATCTAAAGAAATCAATACACACAGATGAAAAAAAAATGTGAGACTAGTACAGTTTGGGTATACTGAAACGAAGGAAGCAGAGACTGCACATCTCTGGCAGTCATGAAGGAACTTTAAATAGGTAAAGTACAAAGGATACATGGAATAAATCCAACAATTTGAAAGGAATTGCATATTGATCAAGATGAACTTCCATTCGCCTTAATCAGAGCTCTTAAGTACAGCCTACGTAACCTTAGGCACAGTAAAAAATGATCTCTACCAGAAATGAAGCAGTTAGGCATCTGGCAGCTAGAAGCTAGTCATCAGCATTAGTAAAACAGATGGAAGTTTATTCAAACAAAATCCATAGTGCACCTTAAGAAAATAGGCATACCTTCTTAAACTAATCAAATAAACTCCACAACACAATAAAAATAAGCAAGTATATATTTTGCGTTAATGTCTTCGAGACACACTAGTAGCCTAGTGATACGTCTTCTAAGGGATTATAAACAAGCCATAAAACTACATATTTATATATTGCATTTAATTATCCAGGAGAGGCTCAAGCTTCCCCAAGAACCTAGATTTAGTGGGTAATCAAAGAATGAATTAATGTATGAATGATCAATCAACTCACCCACCAATCAGTAAAGATGCTCTTCATTAGCTCACTGTTGTAGTAGCAATAACTATATGACCCGTATCCTACCAAGGATATTGGACGTCTGACCAGTCTACAAGACTTCAGGCTGCATCCTCACCACCATACCACCACTCTTACCACGAGAATATTTGCTGGTATAAGACATGTCATGCCAAATATCAAAACTTTCTTCCCAAAAGGCAGATAAGTATTCACTACTAAGGAACCTTTTTTTTTTTTTTTGTGATGACATTGCTGCCTGTCAGACTCAGACTGAGGTGAGAAAATTTGAACCAGAATCAGGGGCTTCCCTGAAAGAGAGACACTTAAGTATGCATGCACAAATGTCTCTTCTCAAGGTCACTTCAGGAACAATGTTTAACTGACTTGTTCAGATGAAAACAAGTAGAATGTGAAGGTATGGGGAATCTAGCTCCACTCAGGATTACAGGATGTATCTAATTAGTTTGCAGTTTGCATGCATTTCCTGCTTCAGGGCCTTTTTAAGCCTAGCCATACATCCCAAATCTCTGACAAGTCCTGATATCCTTGACAGGTGTAAACATGGGCCTAGGAGATGAGCCACTTACAGGTTATCTGTTTGCATTAGATACATAGGTGCCAAACCAGGTATGAATTTCCGGTTTCCCATCCAATTGTCCAAGCTGCACTTGAACTGGGTTTGGTATAAACTCTGCTTCACATGGATGGGGAGCCTGTTCGATTGGGTAGTCTCTGGGACACATACCTATCTCTCCAGCAGGTCCTATTTATATCACAGGCGAGGTTTAAGTCTTTAGAATGGGTAATTCTGGTACTGTTCGTTTTGTGGATATGCAAGGAGGTCCATCAGAGTGGGGTCTGACAATGCCCTGTATGCCAGGCATAGATCTCACCTCAAAAGCCTGTAGGAGACCAAATACAGGGATAGGGCCTTGAAGCAGTCTGCATAGAACATATTACTTACACCCTGTATTTCTTTTAGTATGGAACCTCTGTGGACGTTCCAGTTGTCGGATATGCCTAGTTAGGTACACACCAAAGGGGGAATTGTACTCAATGATAGGACTGATGAATGCCGAATACAGTGGAAAAATGTCTTCCCTGGACTTAAATGCCATACCTTTGTTCATAAATTGCGCAATATAGAATGATTTCCTCACCATTGTACACATGTGATGATCAAAGGCTAGATTACTATCTTAGGTTCATAGGTTCATACTAGGCTACCTGCCCTAGGGCATTTATAAGCCTAGCCAGAGTGTGTTTAGCTTTCGCCACCCATTTTAAATTAATTTTGCTATGCCCTTTTTCGAGGTTAGTATACTGTGCCTCTGTCTAACAGTGACACAGAAGTGATACCCGAGGTAAACCTACGATCTCCCATCCACTCATCAAGATTCCTCTTGAAGAGAGTCAATGAGGGACTCTGCCTAACCTGGGCTGGGATTTTATTCCAGAGTGAAGGGAGCCTCTGGGTTATGAATCTGTCCCTCCAGCATATCCTATTTATTTCAGTGCTAAGGTTCAAGACTCTCGAGTGCGTAGCTTGATGGGATTTGGATTTTCTGAGGTGCAGCATGTCCATTAATTCCGGGTTGGACATTGCTTTACACATCAGGCACAAATCGCCTCTGAGCAGGCGGTATGCCACTGAGTAGAACTGGAGTTTCTTTAACCGGGCAGCATATGCCATCTGTTTGAGCCCTTTGATCCTCTTGGTGAGGTACTTTTGGGGTCTTTCCAGTTGCTGCAGGTGTCTGGTAAGGTACATCCCAAAAGTGGCATTGTACTCAATTATGGGCCTGATGAGGGATGAGTAAAGAGGCACGATGACCTCCCCTGATCTAGATGTGAATCCCTTCATGATTAGGTGGGCTATATAAAATGTTTTTCTAACCACTTTGGCCACATGGTTGTCAAATGAGAGATTGCTATCAACTTGGGTCCCCAGGTCCCTAATTACTTCTGTACTTAATGGATTACCACCTATGTGGTAATTTGTGGGCACTTTGTTTTTGCCAAAGGGAATGACTATACACTTTTTGGCGTTTAGCTTGAGGCCATGGCTCTGGCAGCAGTTGTCTGTTTCTATGAGGCCCTTTTGGAGGATGCTTGTGTCGGCTGGAGAGTCGATTATGGTGCCCAGTTTGCAGTCATCTGCGAACTTGGTCAGCCACAGTCGTTCCATGTTGGCCTGTACCTCCGAGAAATATATACCGAACAAGAGAGGTCCCAGGAATGAGCCTTGTGGGACACCACTTGTAACTGGTTTGGAATCTGACATGGCTCCAGCAATTCTAACCATGTGGGTTCTGTCCTTGAGCCAGTTTGCAACCCATCTAGTGACATAGGGGTTTATATTTAAGCTGGTGAGCTTATCTATAATGCCCGAGTGGGGTATTGTATCGAAGGCTTTGCGAGGTCCAGGTAGGTTGTGTGGACCACCTTCCCCTCATCAATGGCCTTGGTGACTGTTTCAAAGAAATCAACCAGGTTTAAGAGGCAGGATCTGCCCTTAACAAAGCCGAACTGGGTAGGATCCAGTGTCTGTAGGTCCCCAATATCTTTATTTATGAGGTCCATGATGATCCTTTCCATAGCTTTGCAGACCAAGCTAGTCAGGCTTATGGGGTGATAGTTTCCAGGATCCGTTGAGGCACCACCTTTGTGGAGAGGGACCACTGTTGCTGTACGCCACTCTTTGGGTACATATCCTGTAGTAAGGCTGAGATTGAACAGTAGTTTTATGTTTGGGTTTAGCTCTTCTTGGAGTTCATGTAGCATGCAGCCCGGGACACCGTCTGGTCCCATTGATGCTGTGTTTTTTGCTTTGGAGAGGGCGGCTCTTACCTGAGCATCTGAGATGTCAGGGGGGCAGCACTCTGCTGGGATGCTGGGATACATATTTGCCATTTTGGTGGGGAGGGGGGTGAGAAGTTTGCGCTGAACCTGTCAGCTAGGATGTTGGCAATGTCTGTGGGTTCGGTGTATTTTTTGTCATTTTGGACTAATTCTGAGCATATCTGGGAATTCTCACCCAGGTTCCTAACGTAACTAAAGAAAGCCTTATGGTTATCCTTAGTGTCCTGTGCAATTTTTCTCTCGAAGCTGGCCTTAGACGATTTTTATGAGTGCCCGTAGTTTTTTGCTAATACTGATCAGAGATGCCTTCCCTTTTTGGGATTTTGCTCTATCATATAGTAGCTTCCTCCTTCTATTGTATAGTTTGTTTATGGCTGGGGTCCACCAGACAGGACGTCTGCCTTTGGAGGATTGGGTCTTGGTTTTATTTGGGATTGCATGATCCATGTGTTCCTGAAGATGTTCATAGAATGCATTTATAAAGGATTCTGCAGTCTGGGCTGTATTTTCCACAGGCCCAGGGGCTTTGAAGGATTCCACCTCGGTTTTCAGGAGTGTGAAATTTGCTTTAGAGAAGTTTTTCACTGTGGTTTTCTGGGCAGGGGGTGGGGTCGGGATGTGAATATCCAGTGAGATTAGTTTATGGTCTGATCTTACCAGTGAGGGATACACTTCTGGTCTGGAGCATAGCGTCCCCATGTTGGTGATGATCAGGTCCAGTATGTTTTCCCCTCTTGTGGGAGTGGTAACAAGTTGTTCCATAGCATTTGAGTTTACAAATTCTAGGAACCTTTGGGCTAGGGTGTTGGAGCTAGAGTAATGCTCCCAGTCTATGTTTGGGTAGTTGAAGTCGCCCAATATAATGGTGTTTGGAGAGACCTTCATATTTTCCAGTGTTCTCAGGAAGGCAGAGTGGGGTTCCTGGGTTTGGGAGGGTGGTCTGTAGCAGGCTATAAACTGGAAGGCAGTTTTACCCACTGTTAGTTGCACATGGATAATCTCTGATGCTTCGTGCTGTGCCACCAACCTGGAGGTGTGGGTATCTTTGACGAATATTGATACTCCCCCTCCTTTTGTGGTTCGGTCAAAGTTTTGGGGCCGAAAAGCATGGTATGAGGTATAACCTGGTAGTGCTGGGGTGCTCTCGAGAGCCTTGAACCAGGTTTCTGTTACTGCACAGATATCGATGTTCTCCATGCTAAGGAGAGTTTCAAGTGCGTGCATCTTGAGATTTAGACTTCTGGCATTGAGTAGCATTACTCAGTTTCTTATCCCTTGTGATACTTATGGAGGTGGGTTTGTCTTTTGAGCCTTGCCTAAAAAGGCACTATGGGGGTAGCAAGAGCCTTTGCCAATATCTGAAAGCCCAGGGGTGACAGGTGCAAGACGTCCCTAGCAAAGCATCGTGGCTCGTCGAGCATGTCATCCCAGGCTGACAGGCATTGGATCCCCTTTGAATGACACCAATACTTAAGCCAATTGTTGAAATTGATCATCTTGTCTTCATATTGTGGCATCATTCTTGGTGAGGGTAAGATGCTACTCAAGGTCAGGGTCATACCGGCCTGGGCTACATGCTCAGAGAGCTCCTCTATATCTCTTTTCATGTAGTCCAAGGAGGTACGTCTCAGGTCATTCACACCAGCATGGACAATGACTGAGTCATATTTGTACTTGCCTTGGAGTGACCTGAGTGCTTGTGTTATGTGGCAGATCCTAGCGCCAGACAGGCAGCTCACCATGACCTTCTCCTTGTTCAGCCTGGTGAGTGGGACGTCAGTGTGCCTGACTATAGAGTCACCTATTACAAGTGTATCAGGTGTGTTGTTTAGCCTTAAGGGCTGTGACTGTTCGGCACACTGGCTTTGTGAGCTATGTGTTGCATGTGTTTTGTTTTGGGGTAGCGGTTGCTTGGGTGTCTGCTTTGGAGGTCTCTGCTGCTTAGGCAGATTTTTATTTAGAGCCTCCGAGTATGTTTTTGTGTGTTTATGTCTCTTTGTGTTCCTAAGTCCCTGACTACTGGGTCAACTCTAATGGATGTATTGTCAATATGATAATTGCCAGGAATGGACGACTTCCCAAAGGATACTATTATGCATTTCTTGGCATTTAATTTTAGCCCATGGCTCTGACACCAGTTGTTTGTGTGTCAGCCCCTCCTGCAGAACATTTGTGTCGGTGTGAGTTTCAATGAAAGCTTGTAATCTGCAATCATCTGCAAATTTAGTCAGCCAGAGACCACTGACATTGCCTCGACTTCTGAGAAGTAAATGACATGCTTAACATCTTGCTTTACCTGTCGGTATGCCGCATGACATTAGATTTAGTTTGACTTACTTAGGATCATAGGAGCTTACTAGGCTATCGACCCAGAAGTCATTTCAAACCTAGCTGTTTCATCCCAATGTAATACCATAGATAATCTAGTCAACACCCAGGATTTAGATTATACTTAGTAATTGATAAAACATGTTATGCTTGTAAGAAACACTGAGGAAAATGGTAAAGGAATTTGGGGACATTCCTAAAAATAGTCTGTGTTTTTTTAAGGGTCTATATTAGAAGATCGAAACTTTAGGTAGTCAAATACCTAAAGCTCGATCTGTAAATATAAAGCTAAAAACCACGAATGGCCACACACAGGGAAAGAATTCCCTTGGCCGTATTAAAAAAAAAACTTTTAAACTCAAATCAAGTGGGGCGCTGTGCCCCCCCCCCCCAACTAAATATACCAACTCAGAGATCGCTCTACATTGGACAAAAGGGCAAATTCCACATAAAAATTTGTGGAAGTGGCCTTTTGCGGTTTTCAGCTTTCAATATTTACAGATCGAACTTTAGGTATTTGACTACCTAAAGTTTCGGATCTTATAATATAGACCCTTTTTTTTTTAAAGTTACTATTGTAGAAAATTCATGGGGTGGCTACAAATAACAAAACAGGAATTAATTTGTAGGGGGCTTTATGAAAGAGAGAGAGAGAGCTACTGTGAGTGCCATTGAGCAAATGAGTAATCATTCACAGATACATTTTAACATGGCGTATGTGTATGAGTTGAGATGCATGTGTGACTGTATGCCCATAGGAGTGCACGCAGAAGTAAAGCAGCAGTTGTGGTGGCTTCTGGCTGCCATTTTGTTCATTCATATTGTGTGGTCAGTTAATCCTATTCATTAAATTTTTGATAACATTATCAGTGTTATAAATCCAATCTTCCACAATGACACCAGTACTACATATGACACTTCAGAATATACTTGGTATGCTGCATATCTGATACAAAGAGCTGTTTGAAGAAAAAAAAAACTTTCCTGCCAAATGTGATCTAGCACCAGTGGTGTCATTTAAAGTTTATTTTATTTATTTATTTTTATGAAGAAAAGGTTATAAATTCTTTAGGTGCTAAGGAGGACAAGATGCCAGGCACTGGGACAGGAATAATGCCCTTTTGTTAACATCACTGGAGTCGTACGCATCTCTAATATGAGAACCAGTTGCTTGTTTCCTTATACAATGAGTTAAATGGCTCAAATTGTAATGCATTACTTAAGTGCAGTGACTCAACATAATGGAACGGGTAGGAGGAACTTAGAGCTTAAAGAACAAGTCCTTTTACTTTTGCACCCCAGCAGCTCAGGCTAGCGGGTGCAAGGGCTACTGATTATCAACCTGCAGTCAGTCTTAGCATAAAGAATAATGAGTGCTATTCAGCCCTGGCCAGCTACAGAAACAGGAGCCACCCCCACCACTCTTCTCATGGTTGGAGGCCTTGCACCACAGCCCAACCCTGAATGATCACTACTTACTTGACCGTTTCTTGTGACATAGCTAATCCAATCCAACACCCCTTTGTGTTGCTGAAACTCTCCTGAGAAACTGGACTTTCAAGTCTGTGCAGGTGAAGGTCTGCGAGAATCTGCTTGGCAGAATGCAGAACTCGAGCTACAGGTAATTTTATTTTCACCTGGCTTTCGGTAGTCCAACCAGTCAGGTTAGGCTGAAAGGAAATTACCTGCCATCCAGCTTTAAAGAAACACCAAAAATCAGTACCATCTGGGATATGCCACACGCTGATGAAACAAGGGATAGACAACGCATTTGATAGATGAGCACAATGGACGTTTAAAATAAAATGCTGCAACTTCTACCAGTTGCAGGTGGGTAAAGGTAAAGTTTGGCTCTTGACCATTTGCAAAGGTGTAAGGTTAAGTAACATAACTAATGCTACTACCAGATTTCACTTCTCAAAGATGGAAGCACTTGGCCTCCCTGCAAACAGTTTACACAAGTGTCTGTCAAAAGAGGCACAGTTAAAGTAGCATTTTTTCATTGGGTATCAACAAGGAAACTGTCATAATTTGGCACTGGTGAGCCAGTAAAAAAGGGTTTGCAATACATTAGCCTGTCTGGGCAAAGGTTTTTGGCTTGCCACTCTTCAATGGCAGTGAGCACTCATTTCTTAGGACTGCAGTTCTCCTTTTACTTCAGAATTTTAAACGCCTTTAGGATTAGTTTATAGCTTTTGAAAATACTATTTTGCTTTTTTTGGACTGGTATCTGAATAGATCTGAAGTAGTGTACTTGTTTTTATCTGTAACACAGATTTTTAGTGTGGTTTTGTAGCGACTGTGTCACCTGAATTTGGGTTCAGTCAGGTTTTGATGTACTTTGCTTCCAAGTTGATCTGAATTTTGGTTTAGGATCCTTGTTATTGCGCTGCACTGCAGTTCAAGCCTTCAAGCCAAGTGGGTGAATAGTCATTTTATAGGGCTATTCTTGCTTGCCTGTTGGTGAAATGCCACTCATTTATCCATTAGTCAACCCCATTTTTGCACACCGAATAGACCGCCTTGTCAAAGGATATAAGGCAATGTGTGAAGGCTGAGCGGGAAGGCAGGAATAAGTCGGGCAATGCCTGGGTGGTTAGTGGGTGTACCTTGTACGCACATGCGTTGAGGCAGAGAGTGAAGAGGCAATGTCTTGAATTAGTGTTGTGTGTATTTGTATTTGTGCTTGTGTGCATGTGTAACACATACAAGCAACACTTACATCACTGGATGAAGCACTGTGGGTGGTACTGAATATTTTATAAAGAAAAATAAACTGAACTTGCTGTTAGTATAGCACTGTACTGAACAATCTCCTCTCTGCAGAGAGAAGGTGCAGGAGCATGGAGATAGTGTAGTATAAGGAGCGAGGGGAATCAAAACTAGGTGCGAATATGTGAAAAGAAATTGTACAGTTTTTAAAGGGAAATTAGCAAATATTTTTCTTGCAATATATTGGGTCATTTGCTATAAAAATAGTAAGATTTTGTAAGGTACAACTGCAGTAGTGGTGCTGCGGTAGTGTTGTCGCCTCACAGTAAGACGTTGTCCTGTTCGATTCTCAGCTAGAGCGCCTTCTGTGTGGAGACATGCATGAATGGGCGTACCTTCATTGAAGGTTGTGCGTCAAGGCCAGCAACTCTGCACGTAAAAATCTACTGCCAATCATTAGCGGACCGGAGTTCCACTGTGGCAACCCCTAAACGGGAAAAAGCCGAAAGACACAACAAAAAAAGTCTAGCAGTTTTTCACATTTACTTAGAAAAAGGCCTCCTAAAAGAAGCTGGCTTGAAACATTAATTATAGTGTGATGATGTTGTGAAGTCCCAATGTTTTGTTGCAACAATGAATGTCTGACAGTACAAAAAATCCTGGCAACTCATTTGAAATCTAAAAGGTGTGTCTCTGATTTTCATTGGTTCTTTTGGCAAGAGGTTAAAAGTTATATCTACCTATATTACCAACCTTCTTGTGCTACAGCAGCTTGAGGTGTTCATTTTTTTCTCTCTCTCACTTATTGGCAAAGTGAGTGGACTGATCCAGAATGGACAATTTCAGTAGCAAGCTATAGGGAAGAAAAACCAGTAAAAGCATACGAGTCAGACTACATCAGGAGAGCATGGTGTTTGCACTCATTTGTGAAACTATTATACAGGGCAGCATACCTTTCTACTGTCCAGATTTTTGTTTTATACTTTTGGTCCGTTTCTCATAAATTGTGTTTTTCTGGAAAACCATTGAAAATCATTGAGGAATGAAGTCAGAAAATGGCAGACATTTGACTTTCAGACTTCATACCCTCAGAAAAATTCATGTTGGTATCCCATAATTCTATCGAAGTGGGCGTGGTTACATAATTATATATGCAATTTTTTCATGTTAATTAGCATATCGATTTGTACCCATTTCTCATGGGCCTTTGTCCAAATTTTTGATGTTTCGAGGCTGAGAGGTATGGGGCAAATGTTCTTGTGAAAGGCAGACTCCATAAAAGTTCACTCATTCCAGCTGTATTTTCTGCTTAAGTGAAAAACACAACATAAGGTCCTGCCAAATATGCCTTTCTTTTACACCCAAGACTGTAAGGAGTAGGCTAAACTCCCCCAAAAATTTTCCTGGAAACAAGTGCTTCAGAGGCATGGAGTATGCAGTCTTGGCATTAGAATCTCCAGATTCTAAAGATGTAACTTATTATCTTCAGATGTCTACTTCATTACGATCCGACTGACAACTTCCTCTGAGGCACTTAGGCAGCTCTGACCATCAGCCAGTCTTCTCCTGGTCCCTCTTGTTCATCTCCTAGAGAGACTGCTATGGCCCAGGAACAGCATGCATCCATTCAGACCTTACATCAGGCAGAATTCACCCGGAAGAGAGAACTATGAATTATATCTGTGGGTGATAAAAGCATACACCATGTCCTGGTGAGGAAAGACATCACTGGGTCGTTTTTGCAAGTCTAGCATATGGATTCCTTTCCCAAAACCATAATGCTTAAGATTCCAAAAAATGCACACAGAAAACTAAGCACCTAACTCCTATCCCTCATGATCAAAACGGGGTTTCATCTGAACTGGTTCAAATTTGTACAGAGAATTTAAAGGCATTCAGTCTCTTCAGCTTTCCACACAAGCTGCTTCTTCCTCTACAGTATAAAAAGAGCTCCATCTTTCTCTGAAGACCAACCTTTTTCAGAATCTGAAAATGTGGGACTAGACTATGCCTCTCAAGTATTTTCTCCAAGTATTTGTGTCAGAATCTGTGAAAATCTGATTGTCCGATTCTCTTAATGAGAAAATTTCTTGTGAACAGAATCTCCAAAGTGAAAGATTTCACTGAATGGGAAGGAAAGGTGGTATCGGAGTCACAAAAATGATAGTGTTAACTCCTCAGTATGGGAGAGGGTTTTCACTGCAGCATCTGTCTCCCCAGAGTCTCAACTCCCTGCTTCTAAAAACTGGAAAGGGTGTGCAGAGTGCCAGAAATGCACTTTTTTTAAATTTATTTATTTATTTATTTATTTATTTTTTTTTTACAAAAATCCAGTTGCAGACCCTGCTATTATTTATCTGGATAGGAACAGAAGCTCTAAATCCTTCTTGTCTAACATGTCCTGTTCCAAATGATAGAGAGGCATGCCTTTGACAGCCTTGTAAAGAAAGTATAAGCATCATCTAACTTTGGCTTTATAGGCAATTAATTGTCAAATACATATGTCTAAATATCTGTTGTCTATTTTTGCTAACAGCTCAATGGCTAAAACTAATTTACTGGATATGGTTAATTCTGCTTCCAGAGTCACAAAGCAGTCCATTAAGTGTGCTTATGATGCTGTTGAGGATGTTTCCAGAGCTGTTACTGCTAGAACTGCTATGCACAGAAATGCCTTGAAGAGATTAAACATTTTCCTAAAAGATCAGCTTTTGAATGCCCCTCTTGAAAATTCCTAGGCTCAGGTCCTTATGTAGCGGGAAGAGAGAGGCAAGTCGATGAGGGTGTCAAGCAATTGTTTTTGTCTCCTATTCCCAAGTAACAAAGGAATTATGCTTCCTAAACCATTGACCTCTCTTTCCAAATTCATTTAAATCTATCCAGCAAAAGTGTGAGCAACAGTAAAAGAAAAAGAATGGCACAGTAACGCAAAGGAGAGGGATCTCAAGGATCCACTTTTCAAAAGAAAAGCCAACTGCTGTCTTTGCCTCTTACCCTTGCCCACCCTAACCTTCCTTCCAGAATCTCCTGCTGTATTCCTCTTTGGAAGCAAATATCCTCAGATTTTTGGATTTTAAAGATAATTCAACATGGTTACAAACTACACTAGGCATCCTCTCCTTTTCAAGGAAAGATCCAGCTTCCTCCAAAATGATCTTTTTCCTGAAATTATTTTGGATCTATTGTTTCAGAGTAATAGAATCAGTTCCCTCTCCTCAATAAGGGAGAGGCAAACAGTTTCTGGTTCCAAGAAAAGAAGGCACTTTGAGACCTATTTTAGACCTTTCAAAACTAAATATGTTCTCCTGTTTCCAAAATTCAAAACGCTGATCTTACAAAACACTTTTCCTCTTGTCAGCCAGTGCCTTTTTGGGATCTCAGATTCCTACCTATACACTCCTTCCAGTGCACAAAAACCAAGTAGGTTTCCTAATATTCTTTGCCTAGGGACTCCACTTTTAGTTTCTATCTTTGCCCTTCTCTCTCTCCACCATACCAGAGTCTTCGCCAAGTACCTTGTTCCAATCATAGCCTTCTGTAAACTTCAAGCCATTCACATGTATCCCTACTTGGATAATTCCCTAATTTCAGAATGCTCTGTCCAAGACACTCTCTCATCTCTTCACTTTACCATGTGTGTATTTACCAACCTGGGCTTCAAGCTAACACAAAACAGTCTTCCTTGATCCATCCCCATTGGTTAGTCTTCCTGATGGCAGCCTTTCTCCAGAAAACTGCTTTCATACCCATCACCACTTTCTAAATTTGAACCATCAAAACATGTCAACAGCAAGAGAATGTTGGAGAAATTTGGGTTTTATGGCCTCATCCATTCTCATGGTTTCACATGCAAAACTCCACGAGGGAAATTCAGTGGTTCCTCAACTCCACTTGCATCCAGCATCTGCAGCCCCTAAACCTTTCAATTCCTGTCCTCAGCTTTATCAAGAAAGAACTTAACTGGTGGGCCAAGCAAATCGTATTAATAAAATTCAGTTCCTTCTGACCTCGTCCTTCTCAGCCACCACACACACTTCAGTCTTCCTAACATACATACACACCCAGATGTAACGCACACAAACATGGAAATTTGCAACATGTGCATGGTTCCAAAGTAGTGCATAGCAGAAATATACAAAAATACAAACATTATTTTTGAGTGCTGATGTTTGTTAATGGTATTAGGCATCAAAACAGACTACTTTGTTAAACAGCTTCCTTAGTGTCACTTGAGAAAACCAAAAGTTGGTTTAATAACCAGTAGACAGTCACAAGAAAAGTGATGTAGATTAAATATCCCCTTACAGTATAACAAAATAATAGTATAAAAAGGATTCATCCAATTTTCTCACTCTCTCTAACAGAGATATCCTGTATAAATAAAAATGCTGGCAGGCAGAGTTTCACAGGCACAAATCACTCAGCTGATGATAAACCAAAGGTGTATTTAATGATAAAAATCCACAAGAAAAACAAAGAAAATGTGAGCACTTTCGTTAAACAAGTGTTTACTTCATCAGACACCATTAAATTGTAAGACAGCCATTATATACATAGAAAAAACACTCTGTGTAAGCAAAGCGGCAGCTAGCTTAGCAACACTGAGACAGAACATTAATTAACCCCTTGATGACTGTTACAGTTGAAACTATTGCATCTTAAATACAACTAAAACTTGTAATTAAAAGATAAATTATTAGTCTCATATTTGTGCCATGAATGATTCTAAATAGGATAAAACTAAAACCAAAGTCATTTTTAAAATCTCATGTTAAATATTCACATAATGCTAAAATGTTAACCAAAGCCAAATACATACAAAAGTGCTTGTGCTTAACAAATATTTTGAGATATTTTGTTCCTTTCTAGGGCTTTTAATTTCAATACAGGAGAGATGGATGTCCTGTCATTTATCCCTGGCCATCTATCTGCCTGTAGTAAGATTTGCCACCTTAACTCCTTTAACTCTAACTGAAGTCCCCAAGGCTTTTTGTCACTGATGTCTACATGGTCTATTGCCTTAAATATGAAATTGTGGCCAGTATTGTCCTGACTATGCCTCGTTAAAGCATTATTAATATTATTCTTTCTTATGGCATAGTTGTGTTCATAAATTCTGGCGTTAAATTTCCTTTCTGTTTTGCCTACATAAAATGCTAGGCGTTGGTCACATGTAGCCATGTAGACCACTGCCTTGGAGTGACAGTTACATTTACCTTTTACGTAATGGTCTATACCATTCACTGTAAATTTGCTGCCCGATTTCACCTTGTGGCACCAGTTATATGACTCACATTTGTACATTCCTACACGTCCTGTCCTAGTATAGTTAGAACCTTTCCTAACAAGGTCTTTTAAGTTTGAGCCCCTTCTGTATGTAACTATAGGTCTTTCTCCTATTTGTGCCCTAATGTACAAGTCATCCATTAAAATGTCCCAGTTCCTATAAAAAATGGACATCAAGTGGTACGAGTCAGAGTTGAATGTAAGCATCATAGATCTACAAAAATAACTTTTTTCTAACTCAGGTCTCCCCTCCAACTTCAGAGGGGCTGTTGTCTAGTGTGTTTTCCCCAACTATGGGCTTAAAATGCCCTACTCTTCTTTTAACTATCACTTCCTGCATAAGCTCATTAAGCAAGTCTGCTGGGTACTCCCTCAGCAAGAACATAGTTTTTAAGTTGTCACACTCAATGAGAAAATCTTCTTCTCTGGAGATTATATGGGCTGCTCGAACTAATTGCCCTTTAACTACTGACCTCTTTTGATGCTTGGAGTGGGAGCTGGTGTAATGCAGGAACAAGTTTGAGTATGTCTCTTTCCTGTGGATCCTAGAAGCACACTTTTCATTATGTGTGTCTTTGTATAAGTGGACATCAAGGTAATTCATATAATCCAGGTTAATCACCCAAGTGAACTGCTGGAATGTAGTGGTGGTGTTAAGGTATCTCACAAACTCTTCCAAAACAACCAATGACCCATTCCATATCTTGCTGATATCTTGGTATCTGTAATACAGTTTGACCTTAGAATAGTACTGAGACTGAAATACATAACTTCTTTCCCAATATGCCATTGCCATGTTCGCGAATGCCCCACCACAAGCTGAACCCATTGCCACTCCTATGGTCTGCAAAAATTACCTGCCATTAAAGGAGAAATAGTTGTTTCTTAAAACAATTTCTAATAATTCCAAAATTAGATTAATTTTCTCCTGGTTAACTTGTCTCCCACCCACTCGAGACCAGTTTCTTGTGGGATGACCGTGTACAGGTCTTTTACATCTATAGTGACCATGATGTCACTTGCGTCATACCTGGTTTTGTTCACTTGTTCTAAAAAAGCCCAGAAGTCTTTACAAATTTGGCTTTCATTACGCAATATTTTCTTCAGCTCATGGTCTAAAAATTGGGCACAAGCAGTGGTAATGGAGTGTATTCCATCCACTGACGGCCTCATAGGTGGATCTGATAGGTTCTTGTGGATCTTGGGAATACCAAAGAACACTGGCATCCTTGGGCTAATGATGTTAAGATAGTTATGTAAGGAAAGGTCGATTCTTCTTTCTAGAAATATGTCAGTGAGTTGGCTGTAGATTTTCCTATATGCTGCATTTAATTCATTAAGGGACACTTGTGTAATTTCCTGTGTCTAACATAGCCAACATTTTGTCACTGTATGTGGAAGAGTCCATGATTACAACCCCTCCCCCTTTGTTAGGTTTCATAACCCTGACGTCATGTTCTTGCAGTTCCAGTAAACTATCATGTTCACTTTGGTTCATGTTGTGAGTGTTTGAGCTGGCCTGTATTTGTTATTATTTAAATTATACAGATCTAGTTCACAAACTTTTTCATACATTGCTAGTTTTGGGTGCAAAGGGGGGTTTGTAGGTAGAACTGATCTTAAAAATGCTGCCTTCACTGACATTAGTTTGGGAGATAGTACCATGTAGTACCATGTAGTAAGGTCAAATTCAACTTTCTTAAAGTTTCAGATCTAACAGTGTCTACAACATTAAATCTCTTACCAGGTACAAAAGACATTCCCTTAGACAATAAGTCAGCTGTAGTTTCATTTATACATAAAGTAGTAGAATAATTGTGTAGTGAAAAGTCTTTTTGGTGGTTAAAAACCACTGTATAGGTACCTGCTTTTTGAACAGAGTCCACTGGTGTTGGGGTGCTTACATTAATGAAGGAGCCATTAACATTAACATGGTGACCAGAAGGCACTAGTGGAGATGCTAAGCTCTCCAGTTCCTGTTCTGTGGCCTGGCCCCCTGAAAAACCTGTGGTTGGTAGCCGCCTCTGTGGTTGCTGCCTATTGTTGCAATGGCTTTTGTTCCTAATTATTTCACTTCTCCCGAGTTCTGGGAATTCAGCATCATAGTTTAAAATCACATTGTCAGTCTCTTCAAACCTACATTCATCATTGCCAGTTACTTCAGGAGGGTGTGGTAATTGCTTGTTACTTTCCCCTCGTGGGGCTTTAAATATTTTGTACGAACCAGGAAGTTTAGGGTAGGCCATACCATTAGCATAGTCCTGAACATCCCTGTCCAGCTTGTTCAGTTTACCAGCTTTCAGTTTTATGTGTTGGTCAATGCTAGTGTAAATCCTGTAATGTTCAAATTTCATGTTGCTATACTCATGATCCTCACGGATGGCAGAGTCTAGAATTGCAAGGTATTTGAATAACAGTTCCAGTTCACTGTTATGTTTAATTAAAAGCTCTAAAAGGTCGAGCACACATTTATCAAATAAGTTAACTAATTCAGTGTACAAAACAGAGTCATGCTGTAAACCAGTAGGAAAGCACCAGACCCTTAAACCTTTGGGAACCACTTTTAGTCTAGTGCATTCCCTTAGGTAGGCAAGTTTCTTGCATCGTGATAATTTAACATCAAAATCTGTCAGCTTACCTTCCAAGGAAGGGTTATTGTGTTTGATGCTTCTTTAAAATGAAACCCCATTCCGCAACCACTCCTCCAACTGAGGAATGTCTTTAAGAGTTTCTTAGTCCATTTCTTCCTGCAGCATTCTGAGAGTTCCTGTTGTCAGAAAAAACTCATTCCTGCCATGTGCAGATGCATTGTGCCTTCCTGCCTCAATTCACTTTGCTGTGAATTGGAAATGAGGCATAAAGGTGTATTGTGAAAGTTAGTAGCATTCTCGCTTGCCTCCCCATGCTGATTTGAATGTGCAAGAGCAGAAGTGGTAATATTCAGTATATGTATATAAATGGCTGTCTTACATTTTAATTGTGTATGATGAAGTTAACACTTGTTTAACGAAAGCGCTAACATTTTGTTTTTCTTGTGGATTTTTATCATTAAATACACCTTTGGTTTATCATCACCTGAGTGATTTGTGCCTGTGAAACTCTGCCTGCCAGCATTTTTATTTATTTAGTTTGTGTTGCTGCTTCTGTTTTTTTTGAGATATCTCCTGTATACAAGGAATCTTTTTTTTTTTTGCAAAATGTCAAGCTGTCTACATACAATATATAAACAATCAATATAACAAAGGGGAATGTAATGCAGACAATGTTTAAAATAACCATGTTTCATGCTGGAACTGTTCTAAATCAAAAAAATGAATTACAAATCAAATGTTAGCAACATTAATTCCATGCCTCAGTAAAACTAAAGATTTAAATAAAAGTACAAAGATTTTTGTACTCGCGAAAAAGCATATCATCATATTCGCAGTGGACCCTCACCCAGATAATTCAGATACAGGGAAAGTAAATACACAAACAAAAACATACAATGAAAACTGCATAAACAAATAGAACATTGGTGCCATCTAGTGGTATAAAAGTTTAATGCCAGAAGACAAATGAGTTTTTTCGGCTTTTCCTGGTTTGGGATCGCCACAGCAGATCACCTGTCTGCTCATGATTGGCAGTGGAGTTTTACAGTGTCGAGTTGCCACCCCGACGCCCAACCTTCCACAGAAGGCACAAACACGCACTCACGCCTATGGCCAATTTAGAGTTTCCAATCCATCTACAGCATGTCTTTGGGATGGGGAAGGAAACCGGAGCACCCAGAGGAAACCCACGAGACCACAGGGAGGACATGCAGACTCCGCACAGAAGGCACCCCAGCCGAGGATCAGACTGGAGAGCCTCTTGCTGTGAGGCAGCAACACTAACCGCTGCACCACCATGGCCGCCCGGAAGACAAATGAGACTGTACTACATTCATTTTATAAAAGATAAAAATACCTCATTTAATCCCAATGGACAGAAGGAACCTAGAGACGCACTGCAATTTTTTTTTATCCAATAAGTCATGCCATTCACTAGAATATAAACTTTCCAAAACAAGAAACTGCACTCCCTGCAAGCTCTCCTTGCCCTGGAGAATGCTGACATCTGTGCAGTTAACATGGTTCAAGGTTGCGGACAGAACCCCAGCAGTGCAAATCTATAATGCCCAACACACATTCAGGCCACCATTTGAAAACAAAAAATTGAAAGGAGGTATTTCCATTTACAGAAATATCAATCACACCTCTAGATTGGTCAAGCAGATTAACTTGCTTGAGCTAATCCATATCCAGCAGACCACAGGCAAAATCCCCCACCATATCATCACTAGCTAGAGGTCCTCAACCATGAAAACCACTCTGCATACTTGGAAGTTACTAGAATCACTTACCATTTAGCCCAACACACAACTCATGGGCAATTTTAACTACCCCTCCATAAACTGGGAAATGTATACGACCACTAACATACAGGCTCATATTCCTGGACTTTGTCAATGCAAATGCTACGGAACATCTGGTCTGTACTCTCACTAGGGGCTCAAATATCCTTGACATAGTACTCACATACATAGGGGAGCACTGCACCCCCCCACGTAATGTCATCAGTAACACTGGATCATAACTCAAGTCTCCTTTGAAATAAATGCAACGGTAGTAACCCCATCAAACCCTAAACCCACTAAAGAATTTTTCCAAGGCAAATTACTTCCTATTAAGTGATATCATAGCTACTTTTAAAGCTCACCCTAACCCGAAAAACACAAAGACCTATAAAGAAGTATACATGAATGCCCTTGTGCAACCAACAACTGCACAGAAATGGCAGCACCTGACCAAACTAAACCCAGGTCTAACAAGAAAAACAAGCCAACCTGGTGGATTCCTGGCAAAAACAGCCTACACAACAGAAGGAAGAAATGATTGTCTAAAAGTAAGTGGGAGGGAGCACAACGAAGAAAAAAGTCCCTCATTAGTCTCAACAGGAAAATCAGGGAACTAATCAAGTCTTCAAAAGTAAATTGTTTGTGTCTTTCGGCTTTTCCCGGTTAGGGGTCGCCACAGCGGAACTCCGGTCTGCTAATGATTGGCAGTTAATTTTTACATACCGGCTTGACAGGCCTGACGCACAACCTTCAACGAAGGTACGCCCATTCATGCACGTCTCCACGCAGAAGACGCTCTAGCTGAGAATCGAACTGGACAGCGTCTTACTGTGAGGTGCAATAATACCGCAGAAGTAAATACAAGACTAAAATAGTCTGACAAGCAAAGAATAACCACAAAGCATATTTTAGTTATGTCCAAAATCTTTAGGGAAATGCTCGACAGTTGAGTTGGCTGTAGATGTTATTACCTATACTCAGCCAGAAGAAATAGCAAACCTGCTGGCTGATAAATTCAGCTCACATTTCACCCCTCATCACCTCCAGTCACTCTCCATAAAATACCCCCCTACCATTCCTTTGTCTGCTATCACAAAAGAACAGGCTGTCACTGCAATCCCTACAGCTAGAAACATGGCATCAATGGGCCCTGATGGAATCCCAGGGTGCCTGTTAAACAGCTTGAAACATGACCTAGCAGACCCACTTGGATCTTTAGTTAACCACAGTCTACAGACAGGCTTTATCATAGTAGAGTGGAGGATAGCAACAGTCATCCCTCTGCACAAAGGGGGCCCATCAACTAACCCAGGAAACTACCAACCAATAAGTCTGACTAGCCTCACATGCAAGGTTATGGAAAGGATAATCATGGACCTGATTAACAACATAGGAAATCTCCAGACGCTAGACTCAACCTAGGTCCGCTTCGTGAAGGGCAGGTCCTGCCTCCTCAGTTTGCTAGACTTCTTTGAGGAAGTCATAGAGGCCATGGATGAGTGTAAGACAGTGCATACCACCTACCTTGACCAGGCCCAAGGCATATGACACTATACCCCATATGTATAAACTCATAAAATTGGCCATAAACTTGTATGTCCCTAGATGGACACCCAAATGGCTCAAGATAGGACACGTTGCTAGACTGGGGGAATCCACATCCAGCAAGAGGTCAGTCACCAGTGGAGTACAACAGGGTTCTATGCTGGACCCCTCCTGTCTGATATATACTTTTCAGATGTCAAGGCAAATGCAGATGGCCTTTGGCTAATCAGGTTTGCCAATGACTGTAAGCTGGGGGAAATTACTGACTTCCCAAAGGTCTGATGTGGACTAATGATTGGGGTCACAGCCATGGTCTCAAACTAAATGCAAAGAAGTGCATACCCTTTGGGAAATCAAGCAGTCCCCTAACAGTGAGCCCAGCAGTGAGAGATCTGATAGTAAAACCAACTTTTACCACCAAGTATCCACAGTGGTAAGGAAATCTATTTATGTGGCTCAGCTTATAAGTAACAATATGGCATCCAGATCTAAGGATGTCATAGTACCAATATACTCAGCCTTCATCAGACCAATAATCAAGTACAATGCACCCTTTGGAATGTACCTCATTAGGCATCTACAACAGTTGAAGCATCCTCAGAGGTTTCTCACTCAAACAATTCAGGGTATAATCAACATGTCATATGGACCGATTAAAAGCCTCATCACTGCATTCAGTTTCCTACCAATTACTGAGGGGTGATCTGTGTCTGACCTACAAGGCAGTCTCTGACCCAGCCCTGATGGAAATGTTGCACATTCACACAGCTAACTGCATGAGGGCTACCCACTCCAAAGATGTAAACCTGATATCTAACATGAATAGATTAAGCTGAAATGTGTGTCCCAGAGATTGCCCCTCCTCTAGAATAGGCTTCCTGTTCAAGAGAAGCAGAAATGTTCCCTGACCATCTTCAAATGCAACCTGGGCCAACTGATGGGAAATCGCAAACTCACTCCTGAGATGGGGCCCATACCCTTTATAGACAGAGGCAGTCTGCAAACAACAGTCAAAACCCAGCTTGTGGACCTTGATATCTTTCCCCAAGGGACAGAAAATTGAGTACAACTGGTTAGGCTTGTAAGGGCTCTTAGTAATCACCTATGAACTTTATATGTGTCTATAAATGTAAAAAATAGTACCATATTTCTTTTTGTGCTTAACCAAGAGGCTGCCTTCTCTGTTGCAGTTAACGTCATTAATATTCAATTATATACACTGTTTCCATGGGTTCAAAGTCTGGCCAGCACAGAACGCACTGCAACTGCATACCACTATGTGAATCAGCTAGTGGTTTTAACAGAAGTCAAATATTTTGTCTTATAACCCCTCATGCAATGGGAACAGTTTCCTCATGGGGAAGACCTCTTCAGTTCATTTAGAGACCACTGGACTACTGATTGGAATCAATGCTCTTTTATATCAAACCACATATTTACTCCTCCTGTGTCCCAAAATAATATGGTTCACTTTTTAAAATATACCAACATTTACTTAGAACTTGCTTGATTTTAAAAGCTTTGCTCCCAAAGGTCTTAATGTGTCATGTTTGACTCTCACCTATACATTTTTACTTTGAGCACATTTCAAAAGATCAGACATATTATGCACCATTTTTCTTTTTAAATAAGAAACTTTATTAAATTATTACTTATGACATAGGCAATCATACGTTTACATAAATGAAAACAAACTATTTTAGTTCATAGGTTCATACTAGGCTATCTGCCCTGGGGCAATTATAAGCCTAGCCCGATTTTGTTTGGCTTACGCCACCCCTTGATTTGAGTATACTGTGCCCTTTTTAAGGTTTAGTTTGCTGTGCCTCTGTCTAATAGTGACATGGAAGTAATCCCCGGGACAAACCTACGATCCCCCATCCACTCATCAAGATTCTTCTTGAAGAGATTCAGTGAGGTGCTCTGCCTAACATGAATTGGAATTCTATTCCAGAGCGAAGGGAGCCTCTGGGTTATGAATCTGTCCCTCCAGCAGATTCTATTTATTTCAGTGCTGAGGTTCGAGTCCCTCGAGCATGTGGCTCTAAGGGATTTAGATTTACTGAGGTGGAGCATCTCCATTAATTCTGGATTGGACATAGCTTTATACGTCAGGCATAGATTGCCTCGAAGTAGGCGGTATGCAACTGAGTAGAGCTGGAGTTTTTTTTAACCGAGCAGCATATGGCATCTGTTTGAGTCCCTTGATCCTCTTGGTGAGGTACTTTTGGGGTCTTTCTAATTGCTGCAGGTGTCGGGTAAGGTACATCCCAAAAGGGGCATTGTATTCTATGATGGGCCTGATGAGGGATGAATAAAGGGGCACGATTACCTCTCTTGATCGAGAGGTGAATCCTTTCATGATGAGGTGGGCTATGTAAAAGGTCTTTCTAACCACTTTGGCAATGTGGTTGTCAAAGGAGAGATTGCTGTCAACTTGGGTCCCCAGATCCCTAATTTCTTTCTCTGTACTTAATGGGTTCCCGCCTATGTGGTAATTTGTGGGCACATTGTTTTTGCCAAAGGGTATGCCTATACACTTTTTGGCATTTAGCTTTAGACCATGGCTCTGGCACCAGTTATCCGTCTCTGTGAGACCTTTTTGAAGAATGTTTGTGTCAGCTGGAGAGTTGATTATGGCGCCTAGTTTGCAGTCGTCTGCGAACTTGGTGAGCCATAGTCCTCCCACGTTGGCCTGTACCTCGGAAAAGTATATACCGAACAAGAGCGGTCCCAGGACAGAACCTTGTGGGACGCCAGTTGTGACCGGTTTCGAGTCTGACATGGCTCCAGCAACTCTCACTCTGTGGGTTCTGTCTTTGAGCCAGTTTGCGACCCATCTTGTGACATAGGGGTTTATATTTAAGCTGGATAGCTTATCTATGATGCCCGAGTGGCGTATTGTATCAAATGCCTTTGCTAAGTCCAGATAGGCTGTGTGGACTACCTTCCCTTCATCTATGGCTTTGGTGACTGTTTCGACGAAGTCAACCAGGTTCAAAAGGCAGGATCTGCCCTTGACAAAGCCGAACTGGGTAGGATCTAGTGTCTGTAAGGTCCCCAATGTCTTTGTTTATAAGCTCCATGATGACCCTCTCCATAGCCTTGCACTTTAAGGTAGTCAGGCTTATGGGGCGATAGTTTCCAGGGTCAGTAGAGGCTCCACCTTTGTGGAGTGGGACCACTGTTGCTGTACGCCATTCTGTGGGCACATATCCTGTAGTGAGGCTGAGATTGTACAGCTGTTTTATTTGAGGGATTAGTTCTTCTTGGAGTTCATGTAGGACGCAACCCGGGACGCCATCTGGTCCCATGGAAGCAGTGTTTTTTGCTTTGGAGAGGGCAGCATTCACCTGAGCTCAGAGATGTTTGGGAGGCAGCCCTCTGCCGTGATAGATACTTACTCTTTTTTTGGGGGGGGGGGGGTGTGGAGAAGTTTGCACAGAACCTGTCTGCCAGGATATTGGCGATGTCTGTGGGTTCAGTGTATTTTTTGTCGTTTAGAATCAACTCAGAACAAGTCTGGGAGTTGCATCCCAGGTTCCTAACATAACTGAAAAAAGCTTTATGATTGTCTTTAGTGTCCTGAGCAATTTTTCTCTCGAAGCTGGCCTTGGAGGATTTTATGAGGGATCGTAATTTTTTGCTAGTACTGATCAGAGATGCCTTCCCTATTAGGGATTTTGCTCTATCATGTATTATCTTCCTCCTTCTGTTGTACAGTTTATTTATAGCTGGGGTCCACCAGACTGGACGCCTGCCTTTGGATGTTTGGATTTTGGTTTTGTTTGGGATAGCATGATCCATGCATTCCTGGAGATGTCCGTAGAATGCGTTTATATAGGATTCTGCAGTTTGGGCCGTAGTTTCCACTGGCCCTGGGGCCTTGAAGGATTCCACTTCGGTTTTGAGAAGTGAGAAGTTCGCTTTTGAGAAGTTTTTCACTGTGGTTTTCTGGGGTGGGGTCGGGATGTGGACATCCAGTGAAATTAATTTATGGTCTGATCTTACCAATGAGGGATATACTTCAGGTGTGGAGCATAGAGTCCCCACGTTGGTAATGATCAGGTCTAGTATGTTATCCCCTCTTGTGGGAGTGGTGACTAGTTGTTCCATAGCATTTGAGTTTATAATTTCCAGGAACCTTTGGGCTAAGGTGCTGGGGCTTGAGTAGTGCTCCCAGTCTATGTTTGGGTAGTTGAAGTCGCCCAATATAATGGTGTTCGGAGAGATCTTCATGTTCTCCAATGTTTTCAGGAAAGCCGAGTGGGATTCCTGACTTTGAGAGGGTGGTCTGTAGGATGCTATAAACTGAAAAGCAGTCTTGCCCACTGTTAGTTGCACATGGATGGTCTCCGATACAATGCCACTAACCTGGAGGTGTGGATATCCTTGATAAATATGGAAACTCCCTCCTTTTGTGGTTCGGTCCAGGTTTTGGGGCCGAAAAGCATGATATGAGGTATAACCTGGTAGTGCTGGGGTGCTCTCTGGAGCCTTGAACCAGGTTTCTGTCACTGCACAGATATCGATGTTCTCCATACTGAGGAGAGCTTCGAGTGCGTGCATCTTGAGGTTAAGACTTCTGGCGTTTAGCAGCATTACCCTTAGTTTCTTGTTTCTTGTGCTGTTTATGGAGGTGGGTTTGACTTTTGTGCCTTGCCTAAAAAAGGCACTATGGGGGTGGCAAGAGCCTTTGCCAATATCCAGAAGCCCAGTGGTGACAGGTGCAAGCCGTCCCTAGCGAAGCAACGTGGCTTGTCGAGCATGTCATCCCAGTCTGACAGACACTGGATCCCCTTAGAATGACACCAACATTTTAGCCAATTGTTAAAATCGATCATTTTGTCTTTGTACTGTGGCATCATTCTGGGTGAGGATAAGATGCTGCTCAAGGTCAGGGTCATACCGGCCTGGGCTACATGATCAGAGAGCTCCTCTATGTCTCTTTTCATGTAGTCCAGGGAGGTACGTCTCAGGTCATTCACACCAGCATGTACAATGACTGAGTCATATTTGTATTTGCTTTGGAGTGACCGAGTGCTTGCATTATGTGGCGGATCCTAGCGCCCGACAGCCAGCTCACTGTGACCTTCTCTTTATTCAGCCTGGTGAGCGGGACGTCAGTGTGTCTGACAATAGAGTCACCTATTACAAGAGTATCAGGTGTGTTATTCAGCCTTAAGGGCTGTGTCTGCTTGGCACACTGACTTTGTGGGCTATGTGCTGTGCGTGGTTTGTTTAGGGGTAGCGTTTGCTTGGATGTCTGCTTTGGAGGTCTCTGTTGCTTAGGTAGATTTTTATTTAGAGCCTCTGAGTATGTTTTTGTGTATTTATGTGTTTGGTTCGCTGATGTGGTGGGACTATGTGATACTGGAATTGTGTTGTATGAGGTTACCTTCTCCTCCTGACTGGTTTCACCAGTTTTGAGATGAGAGAGCTCAGCCTCCAGTTTGGCTATATGGTTGCATCTCTCACATATATTTGAACCTGTTTGGAGGAGGACAGGGTTGTCCGTGTACATGAGACAGTTGTAACATTGCCTCAAAATTCCCAGATTCACCAGCTGGACTGGAGAGGAAACCATTGACTGACCTTTGGACATGCTAGAGAAATATTGGGAAACTGAATTAAGACTGACCAATAGGGGACAAGGTAATCGTAGAGAGTATAAGAGTAAGTAGTGCTTATGGTTTAATAGTGCTAACTTATAAGATTACTTATTTGGACCAGTGAAGGGCCTTAGAATGAGAATATGGTGTTTAAATTGAGAGATAGAGCAGTTCTAAGGGAAAAAGTGAAGAGCAGACTTTGTGGAGCCAGGAATAGTTTAAACCCAATTAGGCGGCGTTGCCCATTGTTGCGCTATGCACAAAAACGCGCAAAAGAGGGATTTAAGAGAGGAAGATCAAGGAGTTTGGAATTAACCCAAAATGGCCAATAAAACTACAGTTTCAAGTCAGTAACCACTGCCACAGGGGCAGGCAGGCTGCTCAATGTTTATCACTGCCACTGATGAACAGAGAGACTTCCCTTTAGCCCAAGCAAAAAATGGCCTCCAAGAAACTTACAAACAGTTCAGAGCAGCAAGCCTGTAACTGAACTTTTTTAAATCTCAGAAAAGTGGGAAAAAAGCAAGATTTTTTTGTTTTTTTCAGAGATAGCAGAGGTTCATAAGTATCAACAAGTTATAACAGTGCAGTAAATGACCCCACACTTGAGTGCTAGGCCAGAGACAGATAAAATGCAAGTTTTGAGAAAAAAACGATTTTAAAAATAAGTGCAAACAGGAAATTCAGTAAACAGCTCTAGGTTGTGCTCTAAATACAGTTACTAATGCATAAATCAAGTTTAACAAGCCAGAAAATGCTCAAAGTAGACGGCTATGCAGAAAAACTTAGCAAATAATCTGAAGAAAAATACTTAAAATCTCAAAAGTGGCTCCTTTCTTCTCTCAGCGTTTTCTCCTCTTGGTGGGTGCTTCATCAACAGCCAACAAGTCTGAAAAGATGCCAAAACCACGAGGCAATCGGGATTTAAGAGAGGAAGATCAAGGAGTTTGGAATTGACCCAAAATGGCCAATAAAACTACAGTTTCAAGTCAGTAACCACTCCCACAGGGGCAGGCAGACTGCTCAATGTTTATCACTGCGACTGATGAACAGAGAGACTTCCCTTTAGCCCAAGCAAAAAATGGCCTCCAAGAAACTTACAAACAGTTCAGAACAGCAAGCCTGTAACTGAACTATGTTGAAAACATTTATACTTAAAACCTATCCAGGCATGGTCAGCAAACATTACATATCTCATTCAAATCTTGCCTTTTAAACCTCATTCCTCATCCAAAACATTATTCGGCATGTATTGTTCCCACAATTCCCATTTTATGTAACTTGCTTCTACCCTTTTCTAAAGATCCCATTTCCAGCTGTTTTATCTCTGATATTATATTCATTACTTCTAGTACAGTTGGGTTTAGACTGATTTCCATTTTCTATGAATTGCTTTTTTTGGCAGCCACCATAATTCCCTCTTCCTTCCCCATCACACCTCCATTTGCTATCTGAGGAAAATTCTTTGGAGTCTACTTGGGGTATAAAAATACCTACGTAAACACTTTCAAGCAAAGACCCTATATCTTCTAAACTTTGTTGCATATTTGGGAATCATACATATACCCCCCATTGTTTCTTTGTAAATTGTTTATCCAATCTCTCTTCCCAATCCTTTCTAACCTCCTCTGATTAATTTGTAGACATCTATTATGCAACACTGAGCAATTTTTAGCATTGTTTAAGTCATGGCCCTTGATGTACTCTCAACCTCTTACAGCAAGAAATCTGCACCAAGCATAATGGGGGTGTGACGCCCGTGCCCTGGCCCAGCAATCAAAATCAAAGAGCCTCAATCCTCACCACTAACACCAGTGAGGGGCGCCTCTTATAGGAGTAAAGGATAACAAATACACACAGTAAAGTGCAATTTCCCTTAAGAGCACACAGAGATCACAGTCAGTCTGGGGCTGGTCACTCCCTTGATCTCCAGGTCCCCAATAAGACTCCCCACTGGCACAGCTATAGGGTCCAGATCTCAGCCTAGTGGGCAAGCTAAAACCTCCAGCACCCTCTCTGTCCAACCAGTGCTTCATGTCCCTGCCAAAGTAGCTGACAGACACACACACACACACACTGAGAAGAGTTTATACAACCACACAGACACTCCTGGGGAAGGCTGGCACAGGTTCTCCAGCTGTGCCCCTTTACCCAGACTGTACAGTAGTACCACTTGCCACCACCCACTAATATTTATCAGCTACTCAAAGGCCCTTAAAAGGGTGTCCAATTATTACTGTGCAATATTATTATCCAATTGGTAGCATAACTAAAGAGTCAAGAGTGACTTGGTACAGGATCCTTATATACAAGCAATGTACTCGGAGCTTAACTTATCTCTACACAAAAAGTACAGTTTTGTACCTACCATAAATGTAGATGTTCGAGGATCCACATTGCTGCAGTCCTAACCATTGGGTAGTCCGCTGTCCAGTCGGCCCGAATACCAAAGTATATGGCTGACGTCGGTCAAGGCGCATTAGACTGACGTCAGGACGCCAGGGTACTAATGCGCATGACCGACGTCATATCCTCAGTCTTTTCTTGCCCCAGATGTCAGAAGACCCTAAAAAGACAAAGCCCAAACCAAAACACCAACAAAAACCCTGCACCAAACATATATACAATATATACAAATGCACAAGAATATAGCCTAACCCACACCACCACCCCTAAAGACAGAGGGAAGGAGGAGGGTAAATTGGACTGCAGCAATGTGGATCCTCGAACATCTACATTTATGGTAGGTACAAAACTGTACTATGTTCTTCATTCCACATTGCTGCAGTCCTAACCATTGGGTAGAATCCCAAAGCAGAGGTAAGGGAGGCTGGCAAATCATAAGGAAGCAGGAGCTGTCAACATGCCTTGCAAAATAGCTGTGGCAAAACCAGCCCTAGATTTAGAGTAGAGAGGAAGGTGGTAATGCTTAGAGAAAGTATGCACTGAACTCCAAGTAGCTGCCTCCAAAATATCCTTAGTTGCCACCCCTTAGAAATGCTGTTGAAGTGGCAGTAGCCCTAGTGGAATGAGGCCTAATCCCAGCTGGAATCTCCTTGCCATGATGGGAGTAACAAAATGAAATGCAAAACCCAATCCACTTAGAAATAGTTTGCTTAGACACAGGCTTGCCCTGAGAACTCAAAGCAAAAGAAACAAACAATTGCTGAGACTGCCTGAAATCCTTAGTCCTGCTTAAATAATAACGCAACTGCCTATGTACATCTAAAGTGTGCAAAATCTTTTCCCCTTATTTTGGGGATCTGCATAGAAAGTAGGCAAATGAATAGTTTGGTTTAAAGCCACACTAGAAACCACCTTAGGCATAAAGGAAGGATTAGTACGTAATGATACCCTATCCTTATGGAAAATCAAAAAAGGCTCTACTGCCATAAGGGCCTGCAACTCAGACACCCTTCTTGCAGAAGTAATAGCCAACAAAAAAGCAGTCTTCCATGACAAGTATTTCAAGTCAGCAGTAGCCGCAGGCTCAAAAGGTTGTAGAGTAAGTTTTTCCAACACAAAATTGAGATCCCAAGCAGGAGTAGGAGCTCTACGTGGGGGTCTTATATTCTTTGCCCCTCTAAGAAACTGCTTGAACAAAGGATGCGAAAACAATGGTGGGTCACAATCATAGTGAGCTGAAATTGCTGCAGCATGAATCTTAATGGAAGAGAAAGACAAACCTTTGTCCAGTAACTCAGTAAGATATTGAAGAGCCACACTCAAATTCGGCTCAGAAATCTCCAAATTGTTTGCTGCACTCCAAAATAAAAATCTCTTCCATTTTTCTGTACACTTTCCTTGTACTAGGTCTCCTGGCTTCCATAATCACATTTAAAACTTGTTGAGGAAGTTGAGACCTGCTGTCTTTCAAAACAGAATATGCCAGGCTGTTAGATGAAGAGAGTGAAGCTTGACATTGAGCAGGTGACCATCTCTGGGACAACAGGTGCGAATCAAAGGTAAAGGCCATGGAGGCTTCTTTACCAGACTCCTCAATAATGGGTACCAGTGCTGCCGAGGCCAATCTGGAGCTATTAAAATCATCCTTGGCTTGTCTTGTCTGACCTTTAGAAGCACCTTTGGAAGAAGAGGCAGAGGTGGAAACGCATACACATGAAGATTTTTCCAACTGAAAGAAAGAGCATCCACTTTCCAAGCTGTGTGATGAAACCTCTTTGTGCAAAACTTTGGCAGCTGGTGGTTTAGTGGAGAAGCGAACAGATCTATGTCTGGAGTTCCCCAGGACACTGTCAACTTTTGAAATACATGAAGATCCAGTTTCCACTCGTGGGGATCCATGATTTGTCTGCTTAACACATCTGCTAAGGAGTTCTGTGCTCCCGGCAGAAACCTTGCCTGAAGAGTTAGTTGCAAGCTGAGCGCAGTCTCCCATAAAATCATTGCTTGCCTGCACAATGGGTAAGAATGTGTTCCCCTTGTTTGTTGATGTACCACATGACAGTTGTGTTGTCTGTTAGAATCAACACCTGCCCTGGAAGAAGTAACTCCTTGAAAGCCATTAATGCAAACTGGACTGCTAACATCTCCTTCATGTTGATATGTAGATGCTGTAGTCTGGCAGGCCACTTGTCTTGTATCCACTTTCCATTTAGATGAGCTCCCCAAGCAATGTCTGAGGCATCTGTCGTTAGAATCTGACTCGCCTCTGGCCGGGTCACAGAGAGTCCCTTGTTTAGGTGACATTCCTGAGCCCACCACAAAAATTCCTTTTGAATGCAAGGTATTATTTGAATGACAGTGTCCAAATCCTGGCAGTGCTGCGTCCATACATTTTGAGATACCATTGTAGCTTCCTCATATGCAGTTTGGCATTGGGAAGCACCAGAATACAAGATGCCATGAACCCTAAGGCTTGAAGGACTGTCCTTGCAGTCAGCCTGGACTGAAGAGATAGTTGATGGAAGTAACTGGAAAGATTCTGTTGTTTGTCCGGGGTTAAAAGGCCATCTGGGCTGCTGTATTCAGTCTCACACCCAGAAAGCACATGTCTTGAGAGGGTACTAGACTGGACTTTATTTCGTTCACAGAATACCCTAGGCATCTTAGCACTGCTATGACATATTCCAGATGCTGTAGAAGGTCTTCCTTTTCTTGAGCCAGAATCAGGCAGTCCCCCAAGTAAGGATAGATTTGAATTCCTTTTAACCTGAAGTAAGCTACCACTGGAGCCAGAACCTTTGTGAATACTCTGGGCAGTAGATAAGCCAAAGGGCAATGCAGAGAACTGATAATGAGAATTTCCAGCTCAAACGCAGATACTTCCTGCAACTTAGTCTTATAGGCACATGAAGGTAAGCTTCCTTGAGATCTAAAGTTACCATCCAATGATCTTTGCCCAGTAGAGGTAAAAGCTGTTGTAACGTCAACATCTTGAACTTGGGAATGTCCAGATAAGTGTTGAGGATAGATAAATCCAAAATTGGTCTCCACGTGTTCCCCTTCTTTGGTACTAGGAACAGGCGAGAATAAAATCCTAGGCCCCTTTCTGGTACAGGGACTGGCTGAATAGCCCCTATTTGGAGTAACAGAGAAATTTGCTTGTGAGCCTCTTTCCTTTGTGGAGGGGGAACGTCTGGCATGCCTTTGAAAGGGGCAATGTATGGAAATAAAACCTGTAACCGTGGTGAATGATATCCAACACCCATCTGTCTTGAGTGATTAAATCCCAATTTTCTTTGAAAAGAGACAGTCTTCCTCCCAAAGGAGCTGCCAGACGAGAATCTACTGGCAGCTGAAAAGGCAGGTCATTGGGTCTGTTTACGAAAGGACTGACCCCTGCCCTCACCAGAAGTCTGAGCAGGTGAACCCCCTGTTCTAGGCCTAAAAGAACCTTGAGCTCTGCCTCTACCACGTCTAGACCTACCCCTAGACTGGGAATCATAAGCAGGATATGTCCATCCCTTAGTAGGCCAATTTCTACTAAACTTCGGTGGCTGCACCTGCAAAAATCTTTAACAGTTTGCATAGACTTAGCTTTGTCCTCCATTTTCTTTAAAACTGCTTCCACAGGCGAACCAAATAACACATCAGACTGTAAAGGAGCATCCAAAATCCTAGTCTTAACATGCTCTGCTAAATTCTGATCCCTCAACCAGGCATGCCTGCGAAGAACAGAACTAGTGGCAGCCACCCTCGAGGAGGCCTGCACAGCATCAAAACCACATTGCAAAGAATGCTTACCCACTTGTTCAGACACATGAACTAAATCCAGCAACTCTTTACACTCTATACCTTCCGCCAAAGCATCCACCTTAGATTTCAATTGTGAAAGGAGATAATTTTGATATTTTAGCATGTGAAACTGACAATTCAACGCCTCATGGCTAAAGTGGAAGAAGTATACACTTTCTTTCCCCACCTATCCAAAGCCCTTGCCTCTTTATCAGTGGGAACAGGATTTTTAACAACAGAGGCCTTAACACCCTTAGGCCCCTGAGAAACAGTTTCCGGGTCTGCCCTAGGACTCTTAAACAGATACTTATGAGCTTCAGGCACCCTATAGTACCTATCAGGTTTAACAGGGGCAGGAGGCAAAGAATCAGGGTTCAGGGAAGCCTCCGCAAAAACATCTTCCACCACATTCAACACAGGAGGTATAGCTAAGGGCCTATGCTGGGGTAAAAATAAGAATTCCCTAAGCCTTTTCCTGGAATCAGAGTAATCTTGGCCTTCCCATTTAAAGTGCTCCCTCATGGAATGCAGAGTCTCTGAAAATGAGAAATCCTCAGGAGGAGAAGCTGTAGGAGTGGAATCATCCACATCAGAATCAGAATAAGGAGGATACTCCTGCAATTCTTCCAGAAGACTCAGAAGCCTCTGAACACTGTTCAAAACTCTCAAACTCAGGCTCCACCCTAGGCCTCTTATCAGGAGGGGGCATAGAGCCTCTAATCATAGTAATTAAATCTTCTGCCATTTTAAGCATATATTTCTTAGGCACAGAACCTGAAGTGCTAGGAGAAGCCCCCACTGAAGCTGAACTTGGCCTACCTCTCAAAGAAGTTTTGGAAACAGAAGGAGAGGCTCTAACTACCTTGGGAAGAGAGGAAAGAACAGTAACCTGAGAAGCCCCCTCAGCCTGGCCTACCTCTTGAGAGGGCACATCCAGTAACAGTAAAGTCTCTGCCTGAGACTCCAAAGAAACTCCTGGCAAAACCTCTGGCTCCACTGAGCCTTCTAAAGAACCGACGTCCGGGACTGCCGGTTCATCACCCCTAGGCTTTGCCGTTTTGTCCTTGCGCTTTTTGGACGAAGCGGGCGTCGGAGCATCCGACGGCATTTTGTAATTACAACGCTTCCCAAACACTAACCTGGCACAGTCTAACCTCCTCTTAATAGTGCGTTTGTTAAATCTAGCACAAAAGCGGCAACCAACAACGTCGTGCTCAGGCCCTAAACAAGGTATACACAAAGTATGGTAATCCCTATGAGGTATCTGCTTCCCACAAGAAATACAGTTATTCACTTTTTCTGACATCCGGTTAAATACTGAGGCAAGAAAAAACCAAAATGTTCCCCAACGGGGTACTTAGCCAACTTTGATTCGGTCTGAAACTCCGACTTCGGAAATATTTCAGAACGCCAACCTGCACTCGCAAAACTGCTTCTGCATCGGACCATGCGGCAAAAAAGACTGAGGATATGACGTCGGTCATGCGCATTAGTACCCTGACGTCCTGACGTCAGTCTAATGCGCCTTGACCGACGTCAGCCATATACTTTGGTATTCGGGCCGACTGGACAGCGGACTACCCAATGGTTAGGACTGCAGCAATGTGGAATGAAGAACATCAGCCACAGTTGAAAGGTTTTAAAATATGTAATAATAAATAATAAAAACACAAGACAATACTTCTTACTACACAGTGCTAGTCAAGAGTTCAGAGATCACAGAGAAATACTTAAAATAATTCAGTAGTACAGTTCTGACATCACAGAAAAACAGTCTAATCTTTCTAGTTTCTAGCTATTTCTAAGAGAAAACACACTTCTAAAATAACTTGCATATAGAACAGGCAGAGTGCTGATGAGTTGGATGGTCAAGACAAAAATGCTTAATCTCTGATTCTCTCTGTTTTTACAATCACATTCCTGGTTCACATTACACCATTCTTCACACTTCCCTGGATTCTCAGGCTTACAGAAACTACATTTACATTCTTAACATCTCCTTGTGTTATCTTGCAGCTGGTCAGGAAGCAGCGCAATAAAAATACATTTGCATGTTTAAATCTAGCAATTTAACTCTTGGTTAAAACAACAGAAAGAATGTCTTCATCTAGACCGTCTGCAGCAGACTTTAGATGAAAGAGTCACAACATACTTTACTTAGTCAGCTTTCTGCCAGCAGAGTGTACTGTTGTTACACTAATATTTACAGATGACAGAATTATCTCCAAAATTCTAGCTGGCTAGGCAGGCAGAATTCACAGGGGGGATGGTAAATGCACAAAAATAGGGACAGATTTGAGATGCTATTTTAAACTTTGAAAGTTGCTATAATAGGATTTGTGTTAGCATTCATTTTCTGAAACTCAAATGCATGGTATTATTTAGTGACTTCAGTCCTCAGTGACTCGCCTGAAAACCACAAATTTGATGAGGAACAGACCAAAATAGAAGACAAAACTCTGAACATTCTGCAAAAATCAGGACAGTTCAGAGGTATGGTCCTTATAGCCTCTTCTCCTTAAATCTAATATAAAGATTACTGACCTTGTTATTTTCATACTCTTTGCTACAAACGCAGTTCACTAAGACACTGAGAATTGGGCAGATTCTTAATCATATGTTTAAGGGTGTCAACTATTTACCATAAGCAAAAATTGTTAGAAAATGGTTTCCTACAAACAGTTTAAATAAATAGCCCAGCTGGTGTTTCAGTTATATTAACATCCAGAAAATCAATAGTATGTAAATCATGTTTAACTGAAAACATCATATCCAATAGATTACTACTAAGGAAAAGTACAAAAGTGTTTAATGAACAAAAATCCACTGTTGGAAATACTCAGTCTTAAATGCTAGGCATAGATCACCTCTCACTAACCTGTAGGAGACTGAGTATAGAGATAGGGCCTAAAGGATATTTGGATAGGGTATTCATACTCTGGATTCACCTGGCTAGGTACATGCCAAAGGGAGCAATGATGGTTCTGATAAGGGCCGAGTAGAATGGTACTATTGCCTCCTTGGACCTACCTTTGCTTATGAGTTGGGCGATATAGAATGATTTTCTTACTACCTTGGTTGTGTGTTGGTCGCCACATTACTGTCTACATATGTTCCCAGACCTTAACTATCAGGTCAACTCTTACGGGGTGTTTTATCAATTAATTAGCTTGGGTGGATGTCTGCATACAGGGCACTATAAGGCATTTCTTTGCACTGAAATTTAACATGTGGCTTTCACACCAGTCATGTCTGTGTTAGACCCTCTTGTAGGATGTTGGTGTCATGGGGGGAATACATGATAGCTCCCAATTTACAGTAATTTGTGAACTTAGTGAGCCTAAGGCCTTTGACATTAGCCTTGATTTTTGAGTAGTAGATGCCAAACAGGAGAAGGCCCAACAGAAAACCCTGGGGTAATCCACTGGTGACTGATCTTACTGGAGGGGGTCTCACTGATCTTGACTTCTTGGGTCCTGTGAGCTGGTTGGCAATACAGTGAGTTATGTTGGGATTTAGGCCTAGTTCTGAGAGTATGTCAACAATACCCAGGTATGGTATTGTACTGAATGCTTTGGCCAGGTCAAGGTAGGCAATATGTACTGTTTGCCCCTTATCCTTAGCCATGGAGACTCCCTCAAAGAAGTTTACTATGTTAAGTAGGCAAGACCTTCCCATAAAGCCAAACTGGGATGGGTCCAGTAGGTTGCCAATGTCCACGGTAATCTGCTCCATGGCTTTATATATTAGATTTGTCAAACTGATGGGATTTTAGCTCCCGGGGATCAGTTGATGATCTACCATATGAAAAGGGAAGACTGTTGCGGCCCTCCATTCACCTGTCATGTAACTTTTTTTTTTTTTTGGGGGGGGGGGGGCAAGTAACCTGTTTTGAGACTGTAGTTGAAGAGTGCCTCAAAGTAGTCCTGATAGGCCATGTTTTAGGCTTTTTAGGAGGCAACCAGGGATATAGACAGTGCACACTGAAGCAGTGTTTTGGCCTTAGTGAGCATCTCCAGGACTTGATTCCTGATGACAACTTTGGGGGATATGCTAGAAGGAATTTCACTGGGAGTAGTGGGGGTGAAGTTAGATGAGAGTTTATCAGCCACTAGATTTGCTATGTCATCCTGGTCAGTGAATGTTGTGCCATTTATCAATAGTTCTGCGCACTGCTCAATATTGCCTTTAAAATTCCTGACATAGCTGAAGAAGGCCTTAAATGATTGTTCTTAGCCTGGATTGTTATCCTGACCCTTTAAATGACCTTGTTGGACTTTATTATACCTCTTAGTTTTTTGTTTAGTTGAATGACAGCTAGTCTCCGAGAGTTGCTCTTTCAGATATCAATCTCTGATTTGTGCAATATTTGATTTAGTAAGCCAATAAGATACTTCTTTCACCCACCCTTAATGGGGAGTATTTGTAAATAAAGAATGGACATTTAATGTAACCATAAGGCTAGAAGTGAGAACTCGTATATCCTCTAACAATGACAACAAATGTATATCATCCTTTAGCCATGCAAGATTAAACACCAATACAGGTTTTTAAATTATTTCCAGATACACGGATATAGCTTGAGTGACAGCCCCAGCCTGATGCAATGAAAAGTCCAAGTACCACCATAACAGATACCAGAGTAGGTATCAACAATTAAATCTTTAATATAGCACTAATTGCACCTTTAGAAACCTGTTCATCTAAAAATTCCCTTGATTTAGTTTGAAAATCTGGCATAGGGTTCAAACAGATTTTCAAGTAATTAGTGGAATTATTCAACTGTCAAAGAACCTTGTTACTATAATATAGGAAATAAAAAAAAATGTAACTGCAGTTTCCTTATTAGCCCAAGTTATTTCATTGTCAGTGTTGGTGCGCAGCTTCTTCAGAGCCTCTAACCTGGGGCTCTTAACTTTATAGAGCCCCTAATTAATTTCACGTTATATTGCTGCTAAAATATTTATATATCTTAGCATTATGTATGGGTACATTTTTCTATACCTCAGTTTCAAATAATTGTACAATTGGGTGGTATGGGGGCTAAAATGCTGATTAATGAAACCTGAAATCGTCATATCTACTATACACATTAGTACTTGTGGCATAACAAAATTTGAAATTGAATGTCTTTCGGCTTTTCCCGGTTAGGGGTCGCCACAGCGGAACTCCTGTCCGCTAATGATTGGCAGTAGATTTTCACGAACGCCGAGGTGCCAGCTCGACGTTCCACCTTCAATGAAGGCACGCCCATTTACGCATGTCTTTCGAACACCCACCCAACCACAGGGAGGACATGCAGACTCCACACAGAAGGCACTCCCCGCACTCCAGCCGAGAATCGAACGGGTGAACATCTTGCTGTGAGGCAACAACGTTACCACTACACCACCACGGAAGATAAGAACAAAATTCCTACATGTCACAGATTGAGACTCTCAGAAACATAAAAAATAGGTATAACCCCCAAGTCTTTATTCAGTAATTTAACATAACCTAAAGATAAACTAGAAGATAAATCCAAAACATTATTGGAAGACATTAAAAAAATATATACTTCAGCAAGTTCATTCTGAAAAATTGTTACATAGTCTGCATCCAGAGTTATGTTCCCAACCTCCCCTTTCCATTTGTCAGACTACTCTCATGAGAAAATTCAATGGTTTCTCAAATCTAATTGGGCCCAGCATTTACAGCCCCTACATTTTCCAATTACTCTCCCCAACTTTATCAAGAAAGATCTTAATTGGTGGGATAATCAAGCTTTTGTAAATTCTTTTTCCACTCTCCTTCTCAGTCGGTCACTACGCAATTCTCAGACTTTACATGGACCTGACTTACATAGTGTAAATTTATAAATACAAACACAAATTTTTTTTTTGGGGGGGGGTTGGAAATCCAGTTACAAAATGCACCAGTGAGTGTATCCTCCAAAGCTTCAATAACTGGAGGAATAGCTTTGGACACAGCTGGCTTTAGGCATCAGCAGACTTTGCAATTGCTGGGGGCTCCCTATTCCTAGGAGCCCGCAGCCATAGCAAGTTATTTTACCTTGATATTTTGTAACACTGCTGTACTACCTTTTGTTGGCTTGACAGATATCTTGCATACTAAAACCAGGTGGGTAATAATAACTTACTTATATCTTCCCTTAAAATTCAAAAAATATATCTGTTTTTTTAACAGTGCTTTATCAAGTAAGAGGCTTCACAAGGTCAAATAATTTGCCACTGACACAGTGCCCCTGGCTTAAACTCTGCTGGTGGACATTCTGGCTATAATGTTTTAGTGGACAGCTTTAGGTACCTGCAATACCCATGTTTGCAGTGGCCCCCTTAATCATCCCTGTATTACTCCTCATCAAGGTAAATAATGACAGATATGCATTATTTCTCAATGAGGTAAATGACGACAGGTATTACTCCTCAATGAGGTAAATAAAAGTGGCAATCCATACTGCTGTTTGATAACTGATAAATAACAGTCACTGATCTGGTGTAGCACTACCAGTGTTGCACAATGTATTGCTATTTGCTGAAATAAAGTACAAAACTAGCACTGCTATGGCTTACATATATGTGAGTGTGTTTACATGTAAAAATATCAGAGTTTTATCTGAGCACACACCCAGTAATTCTGAGACATGTACATTGTTTTTTTTTTGAGTACAAGTAAAAAATGCATCTAATAATTTACTACATTTTAAAAGTAAGGTACAAAATATATCACAGTAAATTCAGACAATTAAATCTTCTATGAATCTGGTGGACCCACTGCCCAGACTGTATAAATGGATGCTGCGAGGTCTGCCCCTTAATCATCCTTTTCTCTGTGGGGGCCCCATAAAAGCTGTTGCTGGTTGAGGAAAAATGAGAAGAAAAAATGTTTTCATTTCCTGATTACATTCTTCAACTTGTACAAGGCTGTGATATGACCCTGTAAGGATAGAGCTAATAATGGCCACTGCTCTCAGCTGCACCCATTCTAAAATCAGCCCTGCAGAGATTTGTGTACAGAAAGCTGCTCTAAGTTATAAGGAGGTGGGTGATTATTTGGTTATTACTGTGACTTCTCCACTCTGGGCCAGTAATCAAGGAGCCTGAATCCTCACCACTGACACTGGAAAGGGACGTTCACTTGGTATACAAATGGATACACTCAGTATTTGCAGATGCAGACCTCTCTGCATCAAGCACAATTTCCCTTAAGAGCACAGAGGGCACACACACAGGCCGGGGTCTGGGTGCCTCTACCAGTCTCCCTCCAGGTCACCAATAAAAGACTCCCCACTGACACAGCTGTATGGTTAGGTCCTCAGCAGAGTGTTCAAGCAAAGTCCTCCTGCACCCTCTATGTGCAACCATTGTTTTCTGTCCCTGCCCCAAGTACCTGACATACGTGTGTGTGTGTGTGTGTGTGTGTGTGTGTGTGTGTGTGTGTGTGTGTGTGTGTGTGTGTGTGCACACACACACACACCTGGCAAAGCCTGGCACAGACTGCCCAACTTTGCCCAGACTATAAGGTAGATTCAATGCCACCAGTCAGTTACTACAAGGCTCTTAAAAGGGTATCCAATTATACCAAGTAAATTTAATATTAGTACAAATGGCAACGTTAAACAAACAGCCAGGCTTCAGGAGTGGCCACAGTTATCACCAAATAAATAGGTGCAAATACTCTCAAAACTTAAATATTTTCTAAAAAGGACCATTCACAATGAACAGTTTAAATACACTTAATAATTAATAAAAGAACACAAAAATACTAAATATCTATTTACAGTAAACACCAGAGTTTCAGCCACAGGAAGTATTAGACACAGATGGAAAGTTTCACAGAGTTACACAACAAAAACAGTATTTAGCTAATCTTGCCACCTATTCCTGATTGACTAAAAGAATTACTGCTCCTTCTTACTGAATAGTGCAAGGCAAGATGGGTGAGTGGTCCTTGTCAGATCAAAGACAGAATGCAGAATGCTGCTGAGACTTTAGTCTCCTCTAATACTAAAACATTATTTCTGTACAGAATGACTTCACATACATCTGGTCATCTGACCTCTGGTTCCCATGCACTCTGCACTGCCAGAAGCTCTCAGGGTTTAGCACCTGTGTGTTACCATACAGAGAGATACAGCATTGCTCAGATGTGGTGCAGCTGCTGGAAGTCAAAACCATAAAGCCATTCCATTCTTCCTACAGGAGCTACAACCAATTCCCCAATACAGACATTGCATCTCTGCCTCCCTTCAAAACTGTGGGATAAAATTTTTATGGCTTAAGCCACAAAGTAATTTAATTTCAAGAATATTTTTTCCTAAGGCAGGTGGACTAACTTCTCTCCCACTGTATGCTGTTACAATGTATACATTTAATTCAGTTACAATAATACACGTACATTTCTTTTCCTTCCAGCAGTGCGCACTGTTGATACATTTTAACAGAAACAAACCTCACAAATACATTTTCAGCACAAGCATCTGCACAAATTAGTTTGATATACAAATGACATAATTTACAAAATTCCGTCTAGCTGTGCTGGCATATGTTACACATCCACTGCCCTACTTCTCCTGACATGGCTGGCAATACCTTCTACTGTCACAACTACTACCTTTAAATTTCATCACAAACCTTAGAGGTGTGCACTGGAGGTCATTATAGTTTGTTTTGGGGCTGGGGACAGTGTGGTCATTACTTTTACTTTCCTCACAGAACTCAGAAGTGTACAAGGAAGTTTGCTATAGCTTGTGTAGGGGCAGTGTAGTGTCTAGGAGCAGAAAAGAAGAATACATTATTGTAATCACTATTTTTCACTTTCCTAACAATCATAAATCAGGCACAAATGCAAGTGGCTGCCTTTGGGGTTTAGGGGTGAGGAGTGCGGAGGCATGCTATGTATATTTATGTCAGCAGTCATCTGAAATACATGACTGTGGCAATTTGAACCTCTGCTTTCATCCTGATCTAACACCAGAGGGATGCATAGGCAGTGACCGTCTTTTTAGGGGTTAGGGAGGCAGGCAGTACTCATCCTCACAGCAACTGTCTTATTATGAGCTATTATTTTGACAGCTTTGAACATTAAGCCTTGGGCACAACTTAGGTCTTCTTTGAAAAAAAAAAAAAATAAAACAAATTGTTTTCCTACTTATTTTTGTTTAGGCCACCATTGGATTGAAAGGTTGGAAAAATGATCTAAAAGGTATCCCAGAGCTTCTATAACCCCTACAGCTTCTGGGGCTCCAGCTTAATTGAGCTATTTCCTAAATGGTTATCACTGTGCTGTCTTGTTCAGGAAAGGTGTGTTGAAAGGATGCAAAGAAAACTAAAGCTGAACAGCAGCAGTGACTTTCCTTCCTTAGTCATAATTTCTGTTCAAGCCATCATTGGATGAAAAGGTTGTGCAAAAAGAAAAAAAAACTTAAAATGCACATTCACATATTTTGCCTTGTACATCAGCTTTTTTCAGGAAGCCATAACTTTGTACATACTCCACCAGCTTATACTTAACTCTAAACAAGACTAAGCTGATGGTCTTTGGTTCCAATAAAACCATAACTATTACACCCTCTATTTCCATCTTCTTTTCTAATGGTACAAAAATTAAACCAGTTAGTCAAACTAAATTACTTGGTGTTACAACTGATGATTGCCTACAATTTGATAAACTCATATCCCTGACACTCAGAAAAGTTCACTGTAAACTTGGCTCTCTGTATAGGGCTAAATCTTTTCTAACCAATAACGTCAGACTTACTACTGCTAGAACCCACCTATTATCCACCCTCCTGTACTGCTCTCAAAACTTTACTAACCTGCGTTAAACCGACAAACAACCTTGAAAGTTGCTATAATAGAATAGCTAAATTATAGCAATAACCCACGCCTGGGTGTGGGTAATGCTGGATTTACCCACGGTTGGCATGGTTTGGTCCCGAGGGCAGAGCCCAAGGGACCAAACAAAGACAACCGTGGGTAAATCCAGCATTACCCACACCCAGAAGTGGGTTATTGCTATATTAATGACATTATTTAAGAAAAGAAATAATTACTTTTCTTAAATAATGGCATTGTATAATGCCTCTTTGCTGCCCTTCCGCAGCTGTCTGATATTCCGCGGCAGTTCTTATGTACTGCGCATGCCTACGCAGTACATCAGAGTGTGGGCAAAAGCAACGGAGAACGCAAGATCTCCGTTGCTTTTACTGTTCGCTATGTTAAATGGGTTTAACATAGCGAGACAGCTTTAAAATAAGCAATGGAGATCTCCGTTACTTATTTTAAAGCTGTCTCGCTACGTTAAACCCATTTAATATAGCGAGACAGGTTTAAAAAAAAAAGCAACTGAGATCGCAAGATCTCCATTGCTTTTTATACACTGTGTCGCTATGTTAAAGGAGTTTAACATAGCGAGACAGCTTTAAAAAAAGCAACGGAGATCTGCGTTGCTTTTTTTAAACCTGTATCGCTATGTTAAACTATTTTAACATAGCGAGACAGTGTTTTATACTAACGGAAAAAGTCCGGGCGACCGGACCTTTTTCCGTTAGTATATTGAGGGATTTACAACAGGCACGCTGGTTGGGCTGGCCAATCAGCGTGCACGTTTTAGAGGAGGAATTGTATAATTGCTATTAATTTACCCCGTAAGTCTCACCATTGTCATGCCCTTCATTAACTTAAATGGACTGAACTGCCTAGTCTATCTTTCAATCAACTTAACATTGCTCATAATCTATAAACCTAACAACTGTCCTGCTCTTTAGTCCAACAAAACTCTAATAGACCCCTTAGATCTGACAAATTAATTCTTAAAGTAACCAAATCTAATGACTTCTATGGAGACTCCAGTCTCTTCACCAACACATTCTAAAAAACCTAGATATTCATAAGTTTAAACGGGTCTATATTAGATCACTGAACGCATAAAAAAACAAACAGTGATTCACTGACCCTACGTAAGCGAAAGCTTACAATGTCGAAGTGTCAGAACAGCGATTTTTTTCAAGGGAAAAAAATTGCTGTTCCAACAAAAAAAAAAAAAACAATTTCAAACATTACATTAAGTGGGGCCTTTGCCCCCCACATCCCCCTACTTAGATATACCAACTCCGAGACCGCACTGCAGTGCCGAAAACAGCAAAGTACTGAAGCAGCCAAGCAAATTCTTTCCCAGGAAAAGAATTTGCTTAACAGCCGCTTCGATACTTTGCGTTTTCAGCCTTTTATGTTTGACCGAGACGCATTCGAAAGAATGCGCCTTCGGTCTTCTAATATATAGACCCATTCAAACTACTACTAAAAGAACACTACTAAACACTGGCTATGCTCTTGTGTTGTCCCATGTTAATTTTTAATATTTGCTGTTACTTGCCCTATGTTTCATAAGACATTCTTTCACCTCCTGTTCTCAGTAATTGCTCTTTGTACTTTCCTTGTACAATACACTTATTTTTATTCGCATTTCTTGTACTTGTAATTATTATATTCAGTTTATCTCAAGATATATAAATATAAATATATATTGTATATAAATATATGTGTGTGTGTGTGTGTATATATATATATATATATATATATATATATATATATATATATATATATATATATACACACACATACACACACATATGGGTCTCCTTTTCTTTATCAAAATTACATAATCTTGAAAAAGAAAAATACGACCCCACTTCCGCGAAAGCTGATTTACCGAATCGGCAAAATAAAAAAATATATATTTTAAACCGAGTTTTGCAGGGGGGGGGCAAAAAGTATCCTTTTCCCCCACTACAGTGCGATCTCGGAGTTTGTATATTTAAGTAGGGGGGTGTGGGGGGTGCAGGGGGGCTTGCCTCCCTTCAAAACTGTGTTTTGAATCTTTTTTTTTATTTTGCCAATTCAGTGAATCGGCTTTCACAAAAGTGCACTTTCGTTGAAGTACACTTTTGCAGAAGTGAGCTCGACCTTCTGTTTGTCAACAAACAAAAGTAGACATTATATATATATATATATATATATATATATATATATATATATATATATATATATAGTTAATTTATGCATTATTTGAATCTCTTTTGCATTTAATCTAATAACTACTGTATTTTGTTCTGTTGAAATAATTTCCTAATGTTTTCTACATATGCATTTTTTGTTTGATTTTTTTTTCTCCCTGGGTCTCTGCTGAAGATGGGCTTTTTTTGGCCCAGTCAGACATTTACCTGGTTATTAAAATAAAATAAAGATGGAGGAGCCCCACCTGCTAACATTACCACAGCAGTGAAAATATGAAGCCTTGTCTTTCTTCTGCCATGGAGGACAGAGAGGTCACTGGCAAGCGTGCTTTCTGATTATAAAGCATGTCAGACTATGAAATGTTCTATACATTCAACTGAAGCTTCAAGATGCATGGGTCACTGTACCAGGATACTGATAATCAGCCTGGATGACATCCTTAAATATGTCAAGGAATGGGGGAAGTGACATCTTTATTTTTAAAGACTCGACAGCTAAATTTTATCATTTCAAAGTGCATTCATTTGTGTAAGAAGGAGCCACTAAAAATAAATACAGTTTCTGTAACTGCTGCTCTTTCAGAGGTAAAAAAAAATGGGTGACCATAACAGTATTCCTTCATGGCCTGATTCAGATTTACAGGGAGTGAATGAGAAACATGTTCCTCTTCCTCAGAAAACATAAGAGGACTATTCTTTTCCATTTTATTTTCAGTTATCAGTAAAGGATTTCACACTTTAGACTCTGCTTCTTGCCCCACTGTACTACTGGTCTTATTAAGGAACTGATGTCAGTTGCTGCTGTTATGAAGCAGCCTCAAGCTACTGTAAAATGCTCTTGAACAAAAAAAATGCAGTCAAACTTGGATAAATGAATGTCAAAGACCCAGCAGAAATGTGTGTTAGAAGTACTGATATAACCCCATTTAAAAGGGAAGAGAGTATGAGGCATCACTGCAGCATCAATTAAAACTCACGCCGGGTCCCTCTGTTCAAACAGTATTTGCAGGATGCTCTTCTCTGGTGCCAAAGTGTAAAATATGGCCTTTAGTAGAGGCTGGACCAACATCAGTGAATCAAGCTTAGGAGGGGTTATGATAGACCTTCATTCTTACAGATAAAGCATTGCTGCTATTTCTGCTTTTCAGCAGCCACCTCTTTTCCCCAGTTTAGTTTTGTTTTCTACTCTATTTTATGTTTAGACAATTTTTCTTGCTTACAAAACTTTTAATACACATCGCCAGTTTCTTTAACCCTTTTCTGTTAAACAAGACAACAAAACGTTAGCCTCCTAGGTTTGGTGGCATTGTTAAATTTCATGCAAAATTCACAAGATCATGGTCAGGCACTACATTTAAAAAAAAGGTTGAAATGTTTAGGAATTATATACCTGACATAAGCAAAATTACACTTTTGACTCTGGAAAGGAAAAAACTATTCTTAAAGCAGGGGACTTGCATATACTTCCAAGTTTTCAATGCAAAACAGACATACAGCCACGCCTCAACCTCTGAATATTAAAAATGCATCACTAGTCTTTAAAAACCATAGCAGATGGACAAAAAAAGAGGTGCATGAACTTGAATGCTCCCCCAAATAAATATTTCTTCATACCTAAAAGACTGTAGCAAACAGATTTATAGAAGCTCCTTGCTACAGCTCTTAAATGGCTTAAAGTGCCAGTATCTATGGTTTCTTGTTCCACTGTACTAAAGGTCTTTTTTGCTACCTGCACTATGCTACTGGGTCCATTCTACAGACCAAAGCAAAGTGCAGCTAAAAGCCGACAAGTCCAGTGATTCAGTTTTGTCTTAAAAGCTCCTCTCTCACTGGTTTTAAAACTGAGCCAATGAAAGAACACAAACTGGAGCAGTGGAATAAACTTTAAAACGCATTAAAATATGCATGGTTACATGCAGAGTGGTTGAGAGAGATGCATAGAGGTAGCCCATGTCACAGACTCAATCACACTGAAATGCAGCTCAGCAGCCAACAGTTTCTCAATGGTGAAAATAATGAAGAGGGTGCAAGCCAGGTACTGCTGTGCAGCCTTATAAAAGAAATGTCCACAACATCGCAGCTCAGTGGAGGAGTCAGCCCAAATGTTGCAGTTATTGTGATCCTTCCTGAAGCAAGGTCTGTACATAATGGACCAAATAAAGTTCAAAGATCCCTTTGTCCTGTTATAGAATAAGATCAGCTCATCAAAAATGTATATTAATTTCATTTTCATTAATGATGATATAATCTGATTGTTAAAAAGCAAATATAATTTGATGCAGGGCTGTGGAAAAATACAGCTTCATAAGCTGAAGTTACTGCTGTGCTTTAATTGCATTATTTTAATATGCAACAAGGAAAAACTAAGTGTTTTATGAAGCCAAGGCATGTTTGTAAAAGGAATTTGTTAGCCTTACTCCTCCAGGCTAGGACTGCATTGTTGCTAGGGAAGGTCTGAAACCTCCAAGGTCAGAAAAACCCCTTGAAGCAGGTGGGTCATGTATAGGAAGGTGTTCACGTGACGTCCGAGGTGAAAATAATGAGGGAAGAGGACATTTGCAAAGTCTTTGATTTGTTAAAGTCATAACATAAGAAATTGCATGACAGGTTTGATAAGAAAAATGTATGAAGATGCAGTTTTACTGTGTCCAGTGAAACTGATTTACCAACTGCTATGAAGATTGTCTCCCAGCGCTGTAAATAAAATTTCTGTTCACACATCGTTAAGTGCTGTTCCTGACTGAAGGCATACAAGGTAAATTCTTAATGTTATTTATGACTAACATTTTGGTGCCGTGCTCTGAATTTGAAGCTCGGTATTGCTGCAGGGCAGTTCTGGAATACGGCCCATCACAAAGTTTCTGTGAATTCCACACTGCTTTGTATGGAATAGTCACAGACTCAGATGTACAGCTATTCAGGGTGTGCAAACATATTAACCTGGCCAGGGAAGTTATGTTGTAATGGGAAAAGGGGTTGTTTTTTTTTTTTCTTCTTTCTCAGACAATTTTTAGCAAAATGTAGAATAAGTGCAGGACTGTGTTTTTGTTTGAGTTGTTTGAAAGGTATAAAAGTAATAGTGGGAGGACCCCACAGCAAATGAGAATAGTAAATGTATGTGCACATACAGTAAAGGACAAATTAACACAAGGTGGCACCTTGTGTTGAGGGCAGTACCCTCAGGATTGAAAGGTAAGAGGTATGAGAGATGTTTTATTCTGTCAATGTATGAATGCATGACAGAAAGAAAAGTAAAAAAAGTTAAAAGTTAAAGATAGTTAAAACAAGTTCATGAGCCCACCACATGATTGGGACAGACTGTAAACTGTTAAAATAAATTTATGAGCCCACAGCATGATTGGGACGTAGACTATAAAAGTTCATGATCACACAGCATGATTGGAACATAGACTACATAGTGTTAAAACAAATTAATGAGCCTGCAGCATGATAGGACATAAAAGTATGCATTGTTATAATAAATTCATGAGCCCATAGCATGCTGGGACTTGAGTAATTGCGTGGAAGTACCCTCAGAGGGCCCAAAAGAGTGGTCAGTTCTGGACACAGTACCTATCTGCCCTGTTATAAAGACTGCAATGCTGGAGCTGTAACTTTTGAGCTCATGCCGGGATGAAAGCAACTAGGTGCTGTGGGAAAAGACTGATCGCAACCTCTCCTCTGCTGTTGCATGCTGACAGACTTCCGACCTTTCCCTCCCTGTATGGTGTGTGGATTACTACAGTTATTTTCTGTCTTCGGAACTGCCAGGATCCAGAAGTTGTAAGGTAAGCCTAACATTTTTATTACTTATTTATAAAATAAGAAAAATGGGAGCAAAGATAAGCAAGTAAGATCAAATTCCTGAAAAGGGAACACCTGCATATTTTACATATTTTAACTATGGGAAGAAAAGTTGTAAATATTTGCATGACTTGTTTCAGCTTACTAAAAATTGTTCTAGTGGGGTATTTCCATTAAATGGAACCTATGATGAGACTAAATAGAGGACATTGAAAGGTATTTGGGAAGAAAAGAAAAACAAAGTAGGTGGGGAACAAATGATAGCATTTTATTCTCGATACAGTGAAGCACTTAAAATGGAAAATGAGTCAGCATTAACAGGGTTGCAGGACGCTAATAAGAAATTGTTGCAACAAGTAAAAGAGGTTAAAAAGGCAGTACAGACCAGTAAAAAGGGATCCCTTGATCCTGTCTTAGCAGGTTTGGAACAACCTGGGGACAGCCAAAAAGAAAATATTTCTGAAGAGGATGATAATCCTCCAGTAGTTACTACACCCCCACCCCCATATGCGCAGGTATGGGTACCTCCTGTACAAGACTCTGTTTCTCAAACCCCTAACCTTTCAGTCCACTGTCCATTGGACACCCAGATCGCATAATATTAGTACATCTTAGACTAGTTCCCCTGTTCAAACTTCATCTTCTGAACAGGCATCGGCAGTTGGGGGGGGGGGTTCTTCCTATCCTTCTCAGAGAGCTATTTCCCCAACAGGGGGATTAGTATTTGACACTCCTGTATCTCACCATACACGCTAACATGACAGGGTACAACAGGAGATTACAACCTCTGGAGGGGATCTTTTGGCACCTCTCAGGGAAATTCTGGGGGCTAACAATAGAGAACTTGTTCATCATCTCTGGACCCCTGCTGATTTTCAAACTATGTCTAAAAATTTTCCAAATATTAGAGAAGATCCATTAAAATTCAAAGAGGAATTAAAAGCTATAACAGAATGTTACAATCCTACTTTGACAGATTTAAATCCAGCTGCTTACCTTAGCTACTTCAGATGAAATAAGAAAGCGGTTACTGGAAAAGGCCGAGATAAAAGTTTTCACTCTTACAGGAAATGCATTAACTGATAAACAGACAGCTTTGTTAAACAAAATTACAGATGTGTGTCAACTTAGGACTGACTGGTCTAAAATATAGGCATGCAAACAAAATAAATGGGAAGCATCTGCAGACTACTTGAGTCGCCTTAAGACAATATTTGCTAGACATTCAGGAATACCAGACCCAGAAGAACAAGATAATCCAGCTATTGCAGTAGCCTGGGACTATATTAGAAGACCGAAGACGCATTCTTTCGAATGAGTCTTGGTCGAACTGAAAAGGCTGAAAACAGAAAATATCGAAGCAGCTGTTAAGCGAATTCTTTCCCTGGGAAAGAATTTGCTTGGCCGCTTCAGTACTTTGCCATTTTCAGCACTGTAGTGCGATCTCAGAGTTAGTATATTTAAGTAGGGGGGCGAAGTCCCCCACTGAATGTAATGTTTGAATTGATTTTTTTTTTTTGTCGGAACAGCGATTTTTTTTTCCCTTGGAAAAAAATCATTGTTCTAACAATGACATTGTAAACTTTCGCTTACATCGGGTCGATTAATCACCATTCGCTTTTTTAAGCGTTCGATGATTTAATATAGACCCCAGCAGCTTTTGTGCAGGGTCTGCAAGCCTCTGTACAAAATCAAATAAAGCAAGTGCTCAGACTGTCAAGGAAAGGACTTAGAGTCTTTATTAAGTGCTGCAAATCACTGTACAGAGCATGAGGAAAAAATGGAGAAAGGATACTGAGGAGAAGCTTGTTAACTTTAGAAATCAGGCAGCTGGAAAACCTAAGTGGTCGAGGCAGAAGCAAGGGAACAGATAGAGGAATTGAGGATTTAGTAAAAGTGCTGGCATTGGAACAAGGTGCAGCTGGTTGGCAACAAGCTGGCAGTGCCCCTCTGGCTTCATCTAACACATCTTGCTTCAATTGTGGAGAAGCAGGACATTGGAGAGGGGAATGCCCACACAGGAAATGCAGAGTCTCCAAGATACTTGGACTGAATGGCAACCAAATTATAATAATGCAGTTTTTCCTCCATCACCTTAGATTGGAAGGTGTCAGGAAGCTCCATATTGACTAGGTTAAGAAATAACAGAAGTGAATCTTAACCCTCTACTGCCAATAGATCAAAACGGACCCTATGTTAAAATGAAAATAAATTCAAACAAAACCCCATTTCTGGTGGCCACTGGAGCTACTAGATTAGTGTTAAAAATGACTTCAGATAGTCAAATACTAGTATTGGAGCATAAAGTAAACGCAGTCAGTGTGACAAATACTACGGTTATGTATCTTGTTTCGGAACCCATCCCCATTTCTTTAGGTCTGATCGTAGAAAAACATTCTTTTCTTTTGAGTACTACTGCACCAGTAAATCTGCTAGGAAGAGATTTGTTATGCAAGTTGGGTTGTAGTATTTACTGTGCCACAGAAAGGGTGTATCTAAATGTTTCGACAGAATCAAAGGGGGAAGTACTGGCAGTTTTAGCAGAAGCTGAGAAACAGCCTGTTGGAAGCATACAGGCAGAGGGAGAGTTCCTACAGCAGGTATCTGCCAACTTGTGGGCTAAGCATGCAAATGAAGTAGTATACTGAAAACAGCAGAACCATCAAAAATAAAATTAAACCAATCAAAACTTCTCTCTAGAGTTCCAGAATATCAACTAAAGCCAGAAGCAGAGCAGGGAATCAAACCAGTAATTCAGTCTCTGATACAGCAATGAATAATACCAGCTAAAATTTCCAGTGAAAAGCCAGGGAAGGATACTTAGATTTGTACAAGACTTCAGGGCCATAAATAATGCAGTACTGCCTACATTTCCTGTTCCAAATCAAGCAAGACTGAGTTGCATACCACCTACAGCTAGTTACTTTTCTGCAACAGATTTATGTTCAGCATTCGTTTCTATACCTATTCACCCTGACAGTCCATTTCTGTTTGCTTTTACTTATCAGGGACAGCCATATACCTAGACATGGTTGCCAGAAGGATATACTGAATCTCCATTATTTTCTCAAATTCTGAAAAAAGATTTCGAAAATGTGATATTTCCGGGTGGGTCTGTGTTAGTACAATACGTAGATGATTTGCTAATAGCATCAAATTCCTTTCAGCAATGTCAACAGGATACCTTGCATCTTATGGCTATCCTTGCAGAGAAGGGACACAGTATCTAGAGAAAAACTACAATTGTGGTCACCTCAGGTATGCTATCTTGGTCATTTAAAACCTTAGGGTAGCAGGCAAGTGTTACCATCTCATATTGATGCAATATCTAAGGCCCCACGTCTGACTACTCAGACAGAACTTCCTAGGTATGACAGGGTACTGCAGACAGTGGATCCCTAACTACGTAGAAATTGCCAAACCTTTGACAAATCTTTTAAAGCAGGATACACCAGAGCCTCTCCTTTGGAATAGTGAAGAGGAAAATTCATTTCAGAATTTGAAACATGCTTTAGCTACTGCCCCAGCTTTAGGATTACCAGACCATGATAAGCCTTTTATTTTACTCTGTCATGAAAGAAACTGATTTGCTCAAGGAGTACTTGCACAAAAACATGGGGACAGCTATTGCCCATTAGCTTATTACAACATGGCACTTGATTCTGTTGCAAAAGGCTTTCCACCCAGTTCAAGGGGCAGTTGCCACTGCTACCATTCTAGTTAATCTTGCACAATCGCTGGTGCTTGGGCATGATCTCATAAGTAGCTGTCCCTCACTCTGTATCATCTCTTTTGCTTAATATGAAAACTCAACCACTCTCTACTGCACGTCTAAACTAGATATGAACTTACACTTCTTTCTGATCTATTTCTCTGATCCGCTGTCCTGTTCTAAATCCTGCAACTCTGTTGCCTACTGCTGAGGATGGCGAAGAGCATGACTGTGCATGTGTATCTATTTGCTTTCTCCAAGGGAGGACTTAAAGGACACTCCTATGCCAATGCTAATCTGAACGTCTTTGTGGATGGCTCCTGTGGAAAAAATCAAAGGGGGCAAGTAACATCTGTAACAAAGAAACAATATTATTGCAACAAAGATTAGAGGGTGTTCACTCTGCTCAAATAGCTGAGTTAGTGGCTTTGTAAAAAGCTTGAGAGTTATCCAAAGACAAGATGGCCAATATTTTTACAGACCACTGTTATGCTTTTGTGGTGGTACATTATTTTAGGCAACGTTGAAAAGAGAGAGTTTTTGACCTCTTCAGGAAATCAAATTAAGAATTCAGGGTACATAAAATCATTTTAGATGCACTTTTGCTATCTTAAGAGGCTGTATGTAATCAAATGCTATGCCCATCAAAAGGGAAAGGATGTTATAACAAAGGACAACAATTTAGCAGAGCAAGCTGCTTAAATAAGCAGTAGTAGGGTGTTGCAAACATCTGTGTATGTTAATGATAAACTACAACAGTAATGATGCGTTTGTTTTTGAAAAGTTGTCAGCCTTTCAAGCTGAAGCATCACAGGGAGTTCTGAGGTGGCTCAAGGATGGATGTAGAAAATCCTCTGACGGCATGTGGAGACATCCAGATGGCCGACTGGTAGTGCCTGCCTCTTTCCTACCTTACCTGGTAAGGGCATATCATCTACGGCCGATACAGGCAAGAAAGCTTTATTTAATCAAATTACCTAAAGTTGGTATGCCCCTTTGTCGCCTACTTCAGTATGTACGAAATTGTGATATATGTCAAGAATATAATGTAAATAAACATGCCAACAGTAAGACTGCATGTTTACCTCCACCCTAGGGACCTTTTGTTAATGTACAGCTGGACTTCATCCAGATGCCTAGGACTAATAATTTACAATTTGTTTTGGTGGTGGTGTGTATGTTCTGAGCAGGGGTGGAAGCTTACCCATGTCGCAAAGCTGATGCAGTCACAGTAGTCAAAAAACTTCTGTATGACTTCATACTGAGATTCAGTATACCATGTACTATCAATAGTAACCAGGGAACACATTTTAATAATTCGATACTAAAAGAATTATGTAAAGTTTTTAATACTAAGTTGAGTCTTCACTGTCCCAACCATCCACAGTTATCTGGATTAGTAGAAAAGGTAAACAGGACTCTTATAGGTTCATAGGTGTTTTCTAGGCTAATGGCCCTGGAGCCTTTACAAACCTAGCCCATATGATTACCCTGGCATCGTGCTACCCGACCTTAGTTCCCAGTGCCTCTGTCAAGTAGAGCCACTGGGAGTGATCCCTCTGGGTGAATTTTCTATTTAATTTTCTATTTCCCATCCACTCATCAAGATTTCCCTTGAAGAGGGCCAGTGAGGTGCTCTGTTTGACATGTATGGGAAGTCTATTCCATAGCAAGGGCAGTCCCTGTATTATGAACCTGTCCATCCAGCACGTTCTGTTGATTGTAGTAATGAGGTTGAGGTCTCTGGAGCATGTGGTGCGGAGGGAATGGGATTTCTTTAGATGTAGCATTTCTAACAGAGCTGGGTCAGACATAGCTTTGTAAGTCAAGCAGAGATCGCCTCTAAGTAGGCGATACGAGAGAGAATAGTTGGAATTTTTTTGAGTCTGCCCATATAGGACAAGTGTTTAAGGCCTAGGATCCTCTGTGAGGTACTTTTATGGCCTTCTCCAGTTGTTGCAGGTGTCTACTGAGGTACATGCCAAATGGGGCATTGTACTCTATTGACTGGCCTAATGACGGAAGAGTAGAGGGAGAGACAGTGACCTCTTTCTTCCTGCATGTAAAACCCTTAGTAATGAGATGCGCCACATAGGACTTTCTGACCACAGTGGCAATGTGGTGATCAAAAGAGAGGTTGCTGTCAGCCTGTGTTCCCAGATCTCTCATAACGCCTCCTGTGTTCAGTGGACTACCATCGATGTGGTAAATTCATGGGAACCGGGTTTTTCCCAAAGGGGATGATGACATTTTTTGGCATTGAGCTTAAGGTCATGGTTCTGACACCAGTCTTTGGTCTCAGTGAGACCTTTCTGTAGGATGTCAACATCACTTGGGGGCATACCTCTCAACCTGAAAACATCAAAAATCTGGACAAAGGCCCATGAAAAATAGGTACACATCTGTACATTGATTAACATACTTTCAAACTCAAACTGAATAAGAGACAACCAAAATATAGACAACCAGACCCTGTAGTAAATGGCAACCATTTTTTTTTTAATGTGCAGTAATGATGTTCACTGTGAAGGGAGAAGATGATGAACCTTAGGATTTTCTTTTTGGTGACTTGCATTATGTGGGTTTTGTAATAAAAGTAGGGCATTTAATGGTAGGCAATATTCTAATCTTAGCAAAAGAATATTATAGTTTGCTAGGACCGCCAAAAGTCATTCTCCATGCCCTACTGATCAGTGGAGTAGCTAGAGGTTGTACCACCGGGGCTGTCTAAGTTTGCCATCCTTCCCCTCACCTCACAAAATCATGGTTGAATGGGTCCCCCCCATACACAGCCATTCTCCCTAAGCCATTCCAATGTCTCATTACTTGGCTATTTCACCCCATTTACCATAAACACCAATATGCATACTGCTTTCCTTCTACAATGATTATTTGGATTTCATTTAAAATTTTTATTTGACATTTTATAGCACAGACATCTGCTAAACAAAGCAAAGCAATACAGTCTCACAATGAAAATAGACTTGGCATTAAACCTTCTCTGCCCTTGAAGCTCACATTCATTGAAATCCACATTCAAAGAAAATGCATCTGGCCAGTGGCAGATAAAGATTACCTTTGGGCTGTTTTCAAATCATGCATCCCTTGCACATGAAATACACGTGTTCTTTCATGCACCTTCCTGACTGCATTAAATTATATTAATTTTATAATACAGCACACATTTGTTAGCGCACGTTTTAAATTTGTTTTGAACATTTTTCCAGTAAGTAATGAAACAAAATGCATGAACCAATAATAACAAAACTACCCAGTTAAGAACATTTCCATCATAAAAGTCTACTCAAACTTCTACAATCCACCAGTATCAGTAAATATGCAAAATCTCTGCAGAAGTAAAAGTCATCAAAATAATTCCCACATTAAAAAGATCTGTAACTAATGAAGAGGTTGCTGCTAGCAAACAACTTTATATTTCATTGTTTCATCTACAAATAAAGTGCCTGTTGCCCTCAAGGAATAAATTTCCTTTTTACATTAAAAAATGATAAGTTAGTAATATTGCAATAAGGAATGGATGGCAAACTGATAACAGGTTCATAGTTACTAGATATCTCTGCCAAAGAGGACATTATCAGGACTGCAGCATCCACCCCCTTTAAAAGTACAACACAGTACAGTTATTAGCAATCCATCTACATACTGTAGGAGTAGAACCCACAGCCTTCTGCATCAAAAGCAAGTATACTACCTGTTGTACTACTAACAATGGAAACAGACTTTCCATAAACGGCACTAAACTTCTCTTCCCCTGAAGAACTTTGCAGCACAAGAAATCTGGAAAAAGCCAAAATTTATTGGGGGAGGGGGACAAAGGCCCAAAACCAGGGAGTGGGACACATTTTAAACATTGCTTGTATAATCTTAGAAAATTGCTAGAATAAAATGTTTTGATGTTACCACGCAGTTCCTGAAAGATAGGAAGACTGAAACTTAAATGGCTATATTTAGTAAATTCACTTCTCACTGATTTGCCAGAAAACTACAAATTGTAAGAGAAACACTGACCAAAAGTATGAGCCAAACATTCCAGTGAAACTTTGGACAGTTAAGAGCTAGGGGCTTAACTCCTTGAATCACAAGTTGTGGTATGGGGTAGAGAACTCAGGCTCTTGCCTCTTGTACCCAAGGTATAGGGTTTGAGCCTGGGTAATCCTAAAGTACAGTTGTGTACACTAAATGTAGATGTGCAAGTGTATTCACTGTTGCAGTCATTACATTTGGATTGTCTGCTTGCAGGTAGCCCTCAGTCGGCCTGATTAACAAAGACTTGGGTCCTGCGTCGGTTTCTGTCCCTTCTTCCATGATGTCAGGTCGTCAGGGGTATAAAACATGCAGCCGACGCCATTACATCAGTTTTTCTTGCCCCAGATGTCAGGTGCTCCCCTAATGGGAAGCAATTAAATATAAAAGTACAAAGATATACCTCCAACAAAAAAGCAAATACACCAAAAAGGCTTTTAAGCATAGTAAAGGAAAGTGGAGGTATAGCCAAAATAAGTTAGAAGGCTTGAGGGAGGGTAACCGGGACTGCAACAGTGAATACACTCGAACATCTACATTTATGATAAGTGTACACAACTGTACTATGTCCTTCGTGTTTCATTGTTGCAGTCATTACATTTGGGTAGATTCCCAAAGCTATGGTTGGGAGGAGGAATTTAGATAGCATTAGGGCCAGCTATAAGGTCCTGCAAGACTGCAGTGGCAAAGCCAGCTCTGGATTTAGAGAAAATTGGCAAATTATAATGCTTGGTGAAAGTATGTACATAACTCCATGTAGCAGCTTCTAGGATGTCCCTGGTAGGGACGCCTCTGAGAAAGGCTGTAGAGGTAGATGCAGCCCTGGTGGAGTGAGGTCTGATACCCTGCGGGATAGGTTTTCCATGGTGCTTATAGCACAAAATGAATGCAATGGCTTATCCATTTAGAAATGGTTTGCTCTGAAATAATCTTCCCCTCTGCCCCTGCAGCAAATGCCACTAGCAGTTGTTCAGATTTCCTTTGAGGTTTAGTCCTGTCCAAGTAGAATCTAAGTTGTCTGTGCACATCTAATGAATGCAGTATCCGTTCCCCTTTATTCTGTGGATTGGGAAAGAAGGTTGGCAAATTAATGGACTAATTAAGAGCCACACTGGATACCATCTTGGGCATGAAGGATGGATAGGTTCTGAGGGACACCCTGTCCGCATGAAAGATGATGAAAGGCTCCACTGCCATAAGGGCCTGTAATTCAGATACCCTTCTAGCTGAAGTGATTGCTAAAAGGAAAACTGTTTTCCAAGAAAGAAAATTTTAAGTTTGCAGTAGCAGCTGGCTCGAAAGGAGGTAGGGTGAGTTTCTCCAAGACAAAGTTAAGGTCCCAGGCTAGGGTTGGAGCTCTCCTGGGTGGTCTCAAATTTTTGGCCCCTCTGAGGGACTGCTTGAGCAGTGGATGAGAGAAGAGGGGAGGTTCTGTGTAATAATGAGCTGAAATGGCTGAGGCGTGGATTTTAACGGAGGAAAAAGACAGGCCCTTGTGAAGCATCTCAGTTAAATATTGTAAAATCTGAGGTAAATTGGGCGCTGCTGTGCTCATCTCCCTTGAGATTGGTTCCAGACACAGAATCTTTTCTATTTTTCAGCATAAGATTTTCTAGTGCTAGGCCTCCTTGCCTCTAAAATGATATGCATCACAGGTTTGCTGAGGGATGGTAAAGGAGAGAGCCAGGCTGCAAGGTTCAGTGTTAGAAGCGGAGGGTGCAGAATCTGGTTCTCCTGCTGAGACAGCAGGGAAGAAGTCCGAGGCAGGTGCCATGGAGATAACCATGACACACTGCGCAGGAGGGGGTACCACTGTTGGTGTAGCCAGTCTGGAGCAATCAAAATCATCCTTGGTTTGTCAGGATTGATTTTTAGTAGTACTTTGGAGAGCAGAGGCAGAGGAGGGAAGGCACAGACTGATAGTTTTTTCGAGCTGAAGGACAGAGCATCCACTTTCCAGGCTTATTTGTGGGGAGTCCTTGTGCAAAATTTGTCCAATTGGTAGTTCTGGGGAGAGGCAAACAGGTCTATATCTGGGCTCCCCCATTTGCTTGTCAACATGTTGAAAGTCCTTGGTTTCAGTTTCCACTCATGTGGGTCCATGAGGTTTCTGCTGAGTCCAACTGCCAGTGTATTTAATTTTCCTGGCAGGAATTAAGCTTGTGGGTGCACTTGGTAGCTCAAGGCTGTGTTTCACAATGCCATGGCCAGTCTGCAGAGGGGGTAAGAATGTGTACCCCCCTGCTTGTTTATGTACCACATAACAGTGGTGTTGTCCATCTTTACCATTAGTTGTCCTGGAAGAATGTGGCCCTTGAAGGCTGTCAGAGCATTCTGTACAGCTAACATTTCTTTTTGATTGATATGCAGGTGCATTTGACTTGGGTTCTATTTGCCCTGAATGCACTTCCCTGCCAGGTGAGCCCCCCATGCATAGTCTGATGAGTCTGTTGTTAGGGTTTAGGTGGCAGGGGGTGGTGTGAAAGGGTAGTCCCTTGTTTTGGTGGCAGACCTCTGCCCACCAAAGGAACTCTAGGCGTAGGCAAGGTATGATAGGAATTCAATGTTTCTAGGTCCTGTCCTGAGAATGTTGACATAGGCTTTTTAGAGACCATTGTAGTTTCCTCACATGTAGTCTTGCATATGGAATTAAAAAAATGCAGGAGGCCATGAACCCCAAAGGCTTGCAGTATCTGTCTTGCAGATAGCAGGGTTTTTCTGGCCACCTGTTTGAAGTAGGTTGTCAAATGAATTTGTTTCTCTGGCGTGAGGTAAGCCATCTGGGAAGTTGTATTCAAGCTTGCTCCCAGGAATATAATTTGTTGACAGGGTATCAGGTGCGATTTCTTTTCATTTATGGTGTACCCCAGACAAGTTAGAACCCTTTGTACAAAAGCCAGATGATTCAAAAACATGTCCTGGCTTTCTGCCTGAATTAGACAATCGTCCAGGTATGGGTATATTTGAATATTTCTTTGCCTGCAAAATGCAATAACTGGAGCTAGGCACTTTGTGAATATCCTGGGTGCAGTAGATAAGCCAAAGGGTAGTGCAGACAACTGAGAGTGCGTGTAGCCTGCTTTCAAGCGTAGGTATCTTCTTGCAAGATTCCCTGATTGGGATGTGCAGGTATGCTTCTTTTAAATCTAGTGTTGCCAACCAGGCATCTTTGCCTAGCATAGGAAGTAATTGGTGAAGAGTCAGCATCTTGAATTTTGGAATCCCCAAAAAGGTGTTTAGAGTAGACAGGTCCAGGATAGGATGGCATGAATTGTCTTTTCTGGGTACCAGGAAAAGTCTCGAGTAGAAACATTGTCCCTTTTCCTCTTCTGGTACCAGTTGAATAGCCCCCATGTGTAAGAGAGAAAGTACTTGTTTTTGGGCCTCTGCCCACTGATTTGGGGGTAAGTCCGGTCACCCACTTGGTGGTGGCAACGTGTGGAAGTGAAATCTGTATCCCTGGGACACTATTTAAAACCCATTTGTACTGGGTAATGAGTTCCAATTCTTTGCATGAAGAGCAATCTTTCCCCCCAAAGGGGCAGTCAGTTGATAAGTGCTTGGAAATTTTAAAAGGAAGTTATTGAGACAGTTTACCATAGGGAGGAGTCTTATTATTCCCAGATTTGGATGTGGAGGCCCCCCACTGGTTAGTTGTGTGTGTCCCCTGGGACTGAAACCTGGGGCTTTTGCTGTGTCTGGGTTTGGCTTCAGAAGACCTGGAAGGGGCTGGAAAGGACCAATTCTTAGAAGGCCAGTGCCTACTAAATCTAGGAGGCTGAACTTGTAAAAAAATCTTTAACAGTTTGCATAGATTTAGCTTTATCTTCCAGCTTTTTAAGAACTTCCTTAGCCTTGCTGCCAAACAGGTGGTCCTGATTTGAAGGAGCATCCCAACAATTTAGCTTTAACATGATCAGGCAAAGATTGCTCCTTAAGCCAAGCATGCCTTCTGAGCACAGACCCAGTAACAGCAGCTCTGCAAGAGGCCTCTAATGAATCAAAACCACATTGCAAAGTATGTTTTCCAACTTGTTCAGCAGAATGCATTAAATCCTGTAATTCTTTATTTTCCACACAGTCAGGAATCAACATCATTTTCTGTTTAAGCAGTCCAATAACATGTTGCTGATACTTTAACATATGAAACGAGCAGTTTAAAGCCCTAATGGCCAAGGCTGCAGAAGTGTAAACCTTCTTACCCAATCTATCCAGCGCCCTGGAGTCTGTATCAGAAGGGGTAGGAATTTTAGCAGTAGAAGCCTTAATGCCCTTGGGTCCCTGTGAAATAGTCTCTGGATCTGCAATAGGATTTTTAAAAAGGAACTTGTGGGACTCAGGGACCCTGTAGTTTCGGGCAGGTTTTCTGGGAGCAGGAGGCACGGAATCAGGGGCCAAACTGGATTCTGAAAAAGCATCATCAACAATGTCTAGTACAGGAGGAATAGCTAAAGGCCTATGCTGAGGTAGAAGGAAATCCCTAAGCCTCTTTTTTGAATCGGAAAAATCCTGGCTTTCCCAGTGGAAATGCTCCCTTAGAATATGTAAGGTTTCCCCAAAAGGAAAATCCTCTGGAGGGGAAGCAGAGGGAATGGAGTCCTCTGCATCAGAATCTTCATAAGTAGATAAGGGCAAATCCAGACCATCAGAAGAATCAGAAAAAACAGAATCCTGATCAGAAGATTCATAATCAACTTCAGTCCTAGGCCTCCTGGGGGGGGGGGGGGGGGGGGTTGGCTACCCCTGATTAGAGTTATTAGATCTTCAGCCATTCTTATTTGTTTTTTAGGCATAGAGGCCTGAGCATGTGGCCTGGGCGCCAGCTTTTTAGGCATGGATCGAGATTTAGGCCTAAGTAAAGAAGGAGGTGTTGATTTAATATGCAAGTCCATAAGCCTGAATACACCCTCAGAAGCCGATGCCTGCACAGCGGCTCCAGACTATCCAAGGTAGAGACATCCACAGGTTCCATAGTTGAAGCATCTTGCGGCATACCGGACTCCGAATGGGTCTCAGTAGAGGCCTGCGAATCAAAAGTAGCGGGTATTGGGGGTTGCGAAAGCACCTGAGTACCGGTGAACTGGCGACTGGCTTAGAAGCATCGTCCGCAGTTTTGGATCTCGGTGGCCTGTCTCTGTCTTTATCATTGAGTTTTTTCAGAATCCTAGTAGTCGGACGGCTAACAGACATTTCTGGAAAATTAACAGAAATATTTAGAGGTGAAAATATACAGATGACGGATAGTGCGCTGATTAAATAAAGCACAAAACCGACAGCAAGGTACATTATGGTGAGGGCCTAGGCAAGGACAACAGTATGAATGAAAATCTTTGCGGTATTTGCTTTCCACAAGTAATGCAATTATTAACTTTTATGACATCGGTAAGGAGCAAGAAAAAGTTTCCCCAACTTGGTACTTCGCTTTAGTTGAAGACTTCGGTTCTGAAACTCGAAAACGAAAATGTCAGGAGTCGGCCGTCCGGCACTTGCGAACTGCTTCGGGCACGGCAATAAAGACTGGTGTAATGGCGTCGGCTGCATGTTTTATACCCCTGGCGACTTGACGTCAAGAAGGGACAGCAACCGATGCAGGACCCAAGATCAGGCCGACTGAGGGCTACCTGCAAGCAGATAACCTAAATGTAATGACTGCAACAGTGAAACACGAAGAACATCCACCAGTTACATGTACCTGGGCATTACAGACAGACAGACAGATGTACTGACAGACGCACACACACACAGACGCCACAAGACACACAGACGCAGCGCACACACAGACGCACAAGCACACACAGACGCTACACACACACACACACACACACACACAGATGCACACACACACACACACACACACACACACACACACACAGACACTCTCTCTACTCCATGTATGATTCAATCTGCTTCTTCACACACAAACTTAAATGGCAACTGCTTCTTCACAAAATTAAACTCTGCAATGGACTTAAAACTGAATTTTGGCAGCAACAGACCTGAATGATTCAACTTCAGGTCTGCAACAGACTTGCTTGCAAAGCACCGGAATTCAACTCTGCAACGGATGGACTTAACTTGCAAACCGCAATAGACTTTACTCACGGAATTCCGGCAGCAACAGAATTGAATGATGTAACTTAAAGTACAAGTAGAGTGAAAAAAAGTACACTCAGCAAGGCAAACACTTCACTGATTTAACTTAAAACATTCAGCTGCTGAACCTACAGACTTGGTGTGCACACAAATACACAGCACAACGGCAACGGACTTAACTTACAAACTGCAATGGATTTCACACAAAATTAATTTCTGGCAGCAACAGACTTGAATGATTTCACTTAAAGCATTCATCTGAACCTACAGTCTTGACAAACACACAAATGCACAGCACAATGGCAACGGACTTTGAACCTTAAATGCACAGCACAACGGCAACGGACTTGAATGAGTGAATGAACCTTAAATGCACAGCACAACAGCAACAGACTTGAATAAATTAACCAGCATTCAACTTTACCTGGCTAGCGGAGCCTGGGGAAACATTGCTGCTGCTGGCTGTTAACTTGGAAAACATTGCAGCTGCTGACTGTTACAGAGGGAAACCCTCCTGCTGATGACTGTTATAGAGAGAAACATTGCGGCTGATGACTGTTAACTGTAAACTTCACTGTTGCCGAATTCTGACAGGCTACTCATAAAGCTGACATCACGTGCACCTCTGCATGTGATGACGTCAGGTGAAAAAAAATAAAAGCTGGGAAATAAATGCTGGGAAATTGGAAATAAAGGGGGCCACTCATGAATTCGTGGCACCTCATTATTTGAACCTCAAAACCGGTAAATGCTGAGGAATTCGGCACAGTTGAGAGGTATGCTTGGGGGAGTTAATAATAGCTCCCAACTTGCAATTGTCTGAAAACTTTGTCTGCCAGAGTCCCTTCATGTTGGCCTGGACTTCAGTGAAGTAGATACCAAACAGCAGAGGACCCAAGACTGAACCCTGTGGGACTCCACTCGTAACTGGTCAGCTTTCGGACTTGAGAGTCAGCTACTTTCACACTGTGGGTTCTGTGAGCCAGTTTTCAACTCACCTGGTGATATAGGGGTTGATGCCCAGCTTAGTGAGTTTCTCTGATTCCTGAGTGGGGAATGGTATCAAAAGCCTTAGCCAGATCAAGGTAGGCTGTATGAACCACCTTGCCTTCATCCACAGCTCTGGTGACTGACTCAAAGTCATTGACCAAGTTGAGCAGGGTTGATCTACCCTTCACAAAACCAAACTGTGTGGGATCCAGAGTTTGGATATTCCCTATATCCTTGTTTATTAGGTCCATGATGAGACGTACCTCCCTGGATTACATTAAAAATTAAATTTCGAAGATTTGTGCTGAAAACCACTTAAAGTGGCCCAAAGTCCTCCCCTTAGCATTAATGAGTATGAGGGGCTCACTGAATGCCACCAAGACGTGGAGTCTGCATGAAATATTAATGGGGAGACCCATGGCCCTTCCAGCTACCCCTCCAGTGGGAAATGCTGATCACCTTGTCAGATGATGCCATGATTTCATATTGTAAGAACTTGATTCGTACTTTGCAGTAATATCATCGAACTGTAAGAGCAGTGTTACCAAAGCCTCCTGACCAGCCCTGTCAAACTACAACCAGGTGATTGGGTTTATATAAAAAGTTTCCAGAGGAAGAACGGCCTCAGCCAGAGGTGGAAAGCTGTTTGCTGTTCAGGACTACCAACATGGATCCATTCATCTCATTGCAAGAAGACCTGCCGTGTGAGGACTGCAGACGAATCAGTGCCGCCAACAGAGGGAGATCAAGACGCGACAGATAAATCATCTGCCTAGTGAGGAAGTCAACTTCTGTAGCAGTCCATGATGAATCCAGTGACAACAGGTACCTTTGCTTTGTTTCTTCTGCGGTTTCCTTCTATAAACTGGTCAAGAGAAAACAGTTGCTTGCTGGTCCTTCAGCAATATGCCAAAAATTTTAACAAAAACTTCTGGATATGTTTGCATACAACTCATCATTCTAAGGCAGAGATTACTATGATTCCCATCCCTGCATCATTCTAGGGCAGGGATTCCTAGGATTCCCCTCCCTGCATCATAAGTGTAATTTGAAAAGGACCTTAATGACATCAGTCTAGCCTGGCGTAATGTAACGGATTTTTCAAAGGCTGTGTCTATTCAACTTGCAACCACACATCATGGAGACGCATGTTATGCCAGAAATGGGACTGTGCCTTTAGGAGAAAGCAAATGTAATGACACCAGGGATGAAAGTGTGTTAAGACTCTTCGCACTTAAAAAGCTATGACTGGGGGCATGGCATGCACATAAGCGACTGTTACTGCATCGGTGGTGACTGTGCCTATTCCTGGGTTGCCTACAAACTGGTCTGGATGTTACTTTGTAGGCTAAATTACTCCTGCTTTTCAACATTTCGAAAACCCACCAGCAGGTAGATTGAGAAATAAGCAAGCAATCCACTCGGCAGAGCAAGTATTTTCAATTTTTAACCCTGGGTATGGAGTGCAAAGGACAATGCTTGAATCACCATGCTTACTCAGATTCTACAGGAGATGGCCAATGAAACTTCGCATCACATCAGGATGGCAAATTGAGAAATGACTGAAATGCACTGTGGTGTTACTGAATTGAATGGCACTTGATATAATGCTTGCTGCAAAAAGGGGGGGGGGTCATGTACCCTCATAGGGAGTCACTGCTGTTCATATATTAATGACTATCATGAAGAACAGGAAAAACTGCCAAATTTCATGGAGCAAAGGGCCAAAGATTTGGACAGCACATCAAAACAATGAACACATTTTGGATGGTTGGGCAGTATTTTTGGTAACCTGGTAACTAGTATAATGCAGGGTATTGTCATTGTGCTTTTTACATTTGTGATCATTTTGGTATTTTCTATTCTAACGGCTGTGATTACAAGATGTTTAACCTCACCTGCACATGAAATGCCACTGCATGCACCAATCAATGACAGTTCTATTTTGACAGATGATAATGACTACTATGATGCTGAAGCATATTTGATCAAGTTAAGAAAAATAAAAATATAATTACATGTATGGTACAACCCTGATGGTGTCAAAGGGGGGAAACAGTTATGGAATAAGATCAGCTTATCAATTATTTCAGTTTCATTAATGATGCTATAATATTGTTAAAAAGCAAATATACTTTGACGCAGGGCTGTGGAAAAATACAGCTTCATAAGTTACTTCTGTGCTTTAACTGCATTCTTTCAATATGTAACAAGGAAAAAGTTCGCTGTATGAAGCAGAGGCATGTTGGCTACTCTAAAAGGAATTTGTTAGCCTGACTCTTCCAGGTTAGGAGTGCGTTGTTGCTAGGGAAGGTTTAAAACATCCAATGTCAGAAAACAAGACCCCTTGAAGCAGGTGGGTCATGTATAGGAAGGTGTTCACGTGAAGCAAACATCATGAGGAATGAGGACATTTGCAAAGTCTTTGATTTGTTAAAGTCATTATAACATAAGAAAATTGCATGATAGGTTTGATGAGAAAAATGTATAAAAATGCAGTTTTACTGTGTCCAGCGAGACTGATTTACCAACTGCTATGAACATGGTCTCCCAGCGCTGTAAATAAAATTCCTGTTTGCACACCCTTAAGTGTTGTCCCTGACTGAAGGCATATAAAGTAAATTCTTAATGTTACTTATTTATGACTTTAACAGTCCTTAACACCTTCGCTTTGGGGAAGCTTGTTCAGGGTTCTTTACTTATCAATGCTTATAGTTACTTGATATCTTCCTAGCTAAAGTAACGACAACAAAGTCTTCCCTTTTTATGAATTTGAGGCCTGCTGAATTACTGTGCTGGGGGGTGGAATTAACTTTTCAGTAACAAAATTAAGAACACAGGCAGCAGACACAGTATGTGAAGACCTTAACAGCTATATTAAAAAGGAGTGACAAAATCTGGCCCACTGAGACATTAATCATCTTAGCTTCTTTTTGAACAGAAGAGTCTTATATTTAACAAGGAAGTGTCAGACTTATCAGTCTATGATCTTCCAGTCTGAAACTTGAGATATAGATGCAGTACTGCGCTCTCCTGCTCAGTCAGCGGCTTGTTGTACAAAGCATCAAAGGCTATGCTACTAACACTTGAAAGTCAGAACACAACCAATCTTGTCTTGGCCAAGGCACTTTTAGGATAGTTTTTTAATTCTTTATCCCTTAAGCAACATCTACAGAAAGCTACAGGATGGTGGAAATATGCAAGTACCCTGGACTTCAGCTGATTCAGAAGGCAGTATTGCCTGAGAAGGAATTCTGGAGCAAAATAATGGAAGCAGATTGTATAGATGGCATACAAGCACATGCAATGCAAGACACCATAATCTATAATGTTATGTCTTGAAAAGTGTTTCGGGACAATTTCCACTAATGAGAATGAAATTTCTTTGCTGAGAGCCATAAGATAATTTTCTGATTACATGTGACACAGCTGGCTGAATAAGTCCTTACTGACTACCTTTTCCCAAACTGTCAATGTCAACCTGCAACAGAATACGTACAGCACAGTTAAGACAGCATGGTTTAGTAGAGATGACAGATTTATAGGGGGCATTATTAGTAAGTGGGCTTGTGTCGGACTGGAGGAGGAGCATTGTTAGATAGGTTTTTATGATAAGGAATAACAGTTGCAGTAGTACAGATGCAATGATTTTAGAGCTTGTGGTACGAGTTGAGGGGTGAGATGGGTGGACAGCATTAGCAGTTGTGGAGGTATCAGAAGGGGAAGAGAATAATAACTTTGACAAGAACACAAACTAAAAGTGCTTGTTACTAACTGGTGTTGGCTTGGGGCAAAAAATGCTGCTTGTAGTTGTAGAGGTGTTCTACTTGTAGTGTTCTACCTGTAGTGATGGAAAGGTTTCTTGTGTTGGGGTTGCAAATTTGCTTCCTTACTGTAATTAATTCCTGGGAATAATGATAGCGGTAAGTTATAGTCTAACTTTGAGGAGGAAGAGTTTTGCCTGTAATGGATGTAGATGAGATTGTTTACATTTTTGAGATTGGAAGGCTGCTGGGGGGAGTCAGGGTGGAAGGGAAAAGAAGTGGGTTCACAACCCCACATAAGTGGGAGCTAATCCGTCTAGAAACAGCAGCATCACTGTGCATTTTCAGCTTTGTCAAACTTTTTTTTTTAAACATTACAGCTGCAATTATAAGTGGTTAGACATGCAAAGCAAGAGAAACCCAAGTGCTCATTTAGCTAATGGTGGGAGTCCAATATCTTGGAGAGCTATCTTATGCCAATTTTCACATTAGCATAAGGGAAACTGACAAAAACAGTAAAGCCTCTCTGACAGTATACAAGAATGCACAAAATGGCAAACATTTAATAGGAAAGGAGGGTGAAGACTATCCTGTGATATTGGTGGCATCTCTTTTTAGACCCAAAACAACCCTACCTGTGTGGAGGAGAAACAACCTCAATATAGTTAGTTCATTGGGTGTGTCCCTAGCATTTTGCTTAACTTTGCTGGCCGAATATTGCTCTTTTACTAGCCTCAGATGGTACAAGGTCTCCTGAGTTGTAGGCATCACCTTCTTTGCAAACCCAGAACAGCACCTTGTGGGGCATAAAACAGAGCAGTAGTGTTACTTCAGAAGGTGTGTCCTTAGCAATCAGCTTAACTTTGCTGGCCAAATACTGTTCATTTAATAGCGACAGAGGGTAGCTGGCTACTCTGTTCATACCTGCATATTCATCTGCTGGTACTGGTCTAAGTGTTGGAGGTTCAACTGGCATCTTAGTGAGGCTGCAACTCAGTAGTCATTGGATCTGCAAGCAGATTTGTGCACAGATATCTAAATCTTCCTACATTCTATAATGATCAGGTTTTCCATGAGAATGTGGATGACACTGTGGTTCTAAGGCTATTTCAATAAAATATCATCAAAAGACACTTCAGTAGCCTAGTGCTTTAGGCTGGTCATCTTTTAAAAGTTTATTTTATCAGTGGAAAGCTTTCTTATGGTGAATTTAAAATAATTTTCATCATTTTAACTTATTTTTCTAAAGGATGCATCTGCAAGAGGGGAAACAAGGTGCAATAGATCTCCACAATCATCAGCCATTTAGGAGGAATTTTGGTAGAAAAAAGCAAAATCTTTGTCCTGCTCATTCAGACTCAGAAGTTGAAAGCTATTCTTGCTCATTTTTTTAAGTGTGGCAACCCAAATGCAACAAGCCAAGATTTAGCTCTGAAAGAATGGAGTTTCAAGATGGTCACTGACTGAGAAAAGTACAGTTTTGTAACTACCATAAATGTAGATGTTCGAGTGTTCACCCTGCTGCAGTCATCACACTTGGGTTATCCTGCCGTCAGGCGGTCCCGCAGTCGGCCTGAGTTCCAAAGTCTTGGTCCAGCGTCAGTTGCTGTCGCTTCTTCCCTGAAGTCAGAGCGCCAGGGGTATACAAGAGGCATCCGACACCATTTTCTTCAGTTTTTCTTGCCCCAGATGTCAGGTGCCCCCAATAGGTAGGCTATACATATATATATATATATATATATATATAGCTATATAAGAAAAAAAATACATATAAAAATAAAACAATACCTTCAGGCACAAGCAAATACACCACAGAGGTTGTATAGGATAGAATGGTATAGATAAGTCCAGCTAGTTCAGAGGGGATGGAGGGAGGGTAACCTGGACTGCAGCAGGGTGAACACTCGAACATCTACATTTATGGTAGGTACAAAACTGTACTATGTTCATCGTGTTTCCCTGCTGCAGTCATCACACTTGGGTTGAATCCCAAAGCTAAGGATGGGTGGTGGAGTTAAACAGGGTTAGAAGCTAGTAGGCCCTGCAAAACTGCAGTGGCAAAACCAGCTCTAGTCTTAGAATATAGAGGTAAGTGATGGTGTTTGGTGAAGGTGTGCACTGAACTCCAAGTTGCAGCTTCCAGAATATCCTTGGTTGGCACCCCCCTGAGAAAGGCTGCTGATGTAGCTGTAGCACTGGTGGAGTGGGACCTAATGTTAGCAGGTACCGGTTTCCCATGATGCGTGTAGCAGAAATGTATGCAATGTCCTATCCATTTTGAAATGTTCTGTTTTGAGATAGCTTTTCCTTGTGATCCTGCAGCATAGGCTACAAAGAGCTGGTCAGATTTTCTGAAAGCCTTAGTCTTATCCAAGTAGTAATGTAATTGCCTGTGAATGTCCAAAGAGTGCAGGAGTCTTTCTCCTTTGTTCTGGGGATTTGGGAAAAAGGTGGGCAAATGAATGGTTTGGTTTAGGGCCACACTGGATACCACCTTTGGCATAAAGGAAGGGTTAGTTCGTAGAGACTCTGTCTTGATGAAAAATGAGGAAAGGCTCCACTGCCATTAGTGCCTGTAGCTCTGAGACTCTTCTAGCTGAAGTTATTGCTAGTAGCAGGGCAATTTTCCATGAAAGAAATTTTAAATCAGCTGAAAAAGCTGGTTCAAAGGGCGGCAGTGTAAGCTTTTCCAGAACAAAGTTGAGATCCCAAGTAGGTGTTGGTGCTCTCCTGGGCGGTCTTATGTTCTTAGCCCCTCTGAGGTACTGTCTTAGGAGTGGATGTGAAAATAGATGAGGATCCGTGTTGTAATGAGCTGATATTGCTGAGACGTGGATTTTAATAGATGAAAGGAAAGTCCTTTGTGCAACATCTCAGTTAAATATCGTAGAATCTGAGGAATGTTTGGATCAAGGGGATTTTGGCCTTTAGCCTGGTTCCTGGCGCAAAATCTTTTCCATTTGTCTGAATAGGTTTTCCTGTGCTGGGCCTCCTGGCCTCCAGAATGACATCCATAACAGCTTTGGATAGAGGTGTTGGCTGGTTGTTTAGGTAATTTGCCATGCAGCCAGGTTTAAAGTCTTGAGCTGGCTGTGTAGAATCGGATTGTCTCGCTGGGTCAGCAGGTGAGGAATTTGTGGTAAAATCCATGGTGGGCCGTGGGCCATGTTCCTTAGAATTGGATACCAGTGCTGGCGTGGCCAGTCTGGTGCAATGAGTATCATTTGTGGCCTCTCTAATCTGACTTTCAGCAGTACCTTTGCTAGAAGAGGCAGTGGAGGAAAGGCATACACTGTTAATGTTTTCCAAATGAATGAGAGGGCGTCCACTTTCCAAGCTTGTGAATGGAATGTCCTTGTGCAAAATTTTTGAAGTTTGTAGTTTTGGGGGTTGGCAAACAGATCTATGTCTGGGTGTCCCCATTTTTGAGTGATCATTGTAAATACTTGTGGATCTAGTTTCCACTCGTGGGGATCCATGATGTTTCTGCTTAGGTCGTCTGCTAATGTGTTTTTCTTTCCTGGCAGGAATTGTGCTTGTAATTGAACTTGGTAAGACAGTGCTGTGTTCCACAAGGTCATTGCTTGCCTGCATAGAGGATAGGAATGTGTGCCCCCTTGCTTGTTTATGTACCACATTACTGTGGTATTGTCCGTCTTTATTATTAGCTGTCCTGGGTGTAAGAGGTCCTTGAAAGCTGTTAGGGCATTCTGTACTGCTAACATTTCTTTTTGATTGATATGCAGATGCCTTTGATCTGTAGTCCATTTGTCCTGAATGCACTGTCCTGCCATGTGTGCTCCCCAGGCATAGTCCAAAGCATCTGTTGTCATAGTTTGCCTGGCTGTGGGTAAGGTGAAAGGCTGACCCCTTGTTGAGGTGACATGCCTGTGCCCACCGTAGAAACTCCTGTTGAAGGCAGGGAATGAGTGGTATCATTGTTTCCAAGCTGTGGCTTTTCAGGTACCATTGTAATTTCCTCATATGCAGTTTTGCAAATGGTATTAGTAGTATGCAAGATACCATGAATCCCAAGGCCTGCAGAATTTTTCTTGCAGGGAGTTGGGTCTTTGTTGCCATTATTTTGAAGTATTGAGTCAGCTGTTGTTGCTTGTCTGGCGTGAGATAAGCCATCTGGGCCGTTGTATTCAAGCTGGCACCCAGGAATATTATGTTTTGTGAGGGCACTAGTTTTGATTTCTTTTCGTTTACTGTGTACCCTAGGCAACTTAGAAGGTGTTTGACAAATGCCAGATGCTTTAAAAGAATGTCCTTGCTTTCTGCTTGAATAAGGCAGTCGTCCAGGTATGGGTATATTTGAATTCCTCTTTGTCTGCAGTATGCAATTACTGGTGCCAGGCATTTTGTGAAGACCCTGGGCGCAGTAGATAAGCCAAAGGGCAGTGCAGAGAATTGATAATGGGTTGAACCTGCAATGAAGCGGAGGTATCGTCTGCAATTTTGTCTGATAGGGACATGCAGGTATGCCTCCTTGAGGTCCAACATTACTTGCCAAGCATTCTTGCCCAGCATGGGAAGAAGCTGCTGTAGTGTTAGCATCTTGAATTTTGGTACTTGTAGATAGGTGTTCAGAACTGAAAGATCCAGAATGGGTCTCCATGCTTTGTCTTTTCTTGGGACTAAAAAGAGTCTTGAGTAAAATCCTTGTCCTTGCGCCTGTGTAGGTACCTGTTGAATGGTTCTCATGTCCATGAGAGCTGTAATTTGTTTTTGTGCCTCTGCTCATTGATTTGGTGGCAGGTTTGGCATTCCTTTTATCCTTGGCAAGGTATGAAAGTGGAATCTGTATCCTTGTGAAACAATGTTTAGGACCCATTTGTCTTTTGTGATGATGTGCCAGTTGTCTGCAAAAACTGCTAATTTTCCTCCCAAGGGAGCTGCCAAGAGAGATTTGCTTGGTAGTTTGAGATTTGAGTCATTGTGTTTGTCTTCTGCTAGCTTGGGGCCTGTCTTCTCCTCCTTTCTGGGTAGCAGTACCCCAATGGCGAGGTGGTTTGTAAGGGCCTTGTGACTGACCTCTGCCCCTTAGGCGTCTGTATTTGCCCCTCTGTGATCTGTCAGAAGCTGGAAAGGACCAGTTTTTTGTTGGCCAATTTCTGCTGAAACGAGGGGGTTGTACCTGTAAAAAATCCTTGACCGTCTGCATAGACTTTGCCTTATCCTCCATTTTCTTTAAAACCTCTTCTGCTTTGACACCAAATAATACATCCTGCTGTAAAGGTGCATCCAATAATTTTGCTTTAACATGATCAGGTAGGGTTTGTTCTTTTAACCAAGCATGTCTACGTATAACAGACCCAGTAACAGCTGCTCTACAGGAAGCTTCCAAAGAATCAAATCCACATTGTAAAGTACGTTTGCCCACCTGTTCAGCTGCATGCAACAGATCCTGCATTTCCTTGAATTCAGACTGTTCAGAAAGTGTGCTCATTTTTTGTTTTAATTGAGACATTAGGAATTGCTGATATTTCAGCATGTGAAACTGACAATTTAATGCTCTCACAGCCAGAGTAGCTGAGGTGTATATCTTCTTTCCCCATCTATCTAGGGCTCTGGAATCCCCTTTCAGAGGGCACAGGATTTTTAGCCATAGAAGCTTTAGCCCCTTTGGGACCCTGGGAAATTGTTTCTGGGTCAGCCACAGGGCTTTTATAAAGGAATTTGTGTGAGTCAGGTACTCTGTAGTACCTGTCTTGTTTGGCTGGAGCAGGAGGTAGAGAGTCTGGATTTAGACTAGACTCCAAGTAAACATCATCCATATTGTCTAAAACTGGAGGGATAGCAAGTGGTCTGTGCTGGGGTAGTAAAAGGAACTCTTGGAGCCTTTTCTTAAAATCAGAGTAGTCCTGGCCTTCCCAGTGGCAATGTTCCCTCATGGTATGTAAAGTTTCCCCAAAGGAGTAGTCTTCAGGGGGAGATGCTGAGGGAATAGAGTCTTCAGCATCAGAGTCTTCATAAGGGGGAAAAGTGTAATCCTGTTCCTCAGAAGAATATGAGGAAATTGAAACCTGGTCAGAGGAAGCATAATCCTCCTCTTGTCTTGGTCTTTTATCTGGAGGGGGATGGGAACCCCTGATTAGGGTAATCAAATCTTCAGCCATCTTAAGCATCTGTTTCTTAGGCATGGGGCCTTGAACTGTAGACTGATGTACAGTCTTTTTTGATTTTAATGGAGTTTTAAGCTTAGCATAAGATTTAATGGTGAGTGTAGTTGGTATGAAGACACCTTCAGCAACCGAAGGTATTTCTACTGCACCGGGATCTCCTCCTGCTCCGATGTCGGAAGGGCCTAATGAAGATGGCTGCGACGGCCTAGTACACTCCGCTTGAGAATCCGCAGCTGTCTGGGGTTCCAATTCTGCAGTTGTCAGGGGCTGCGTAGGCACCTCACTGAAAACAAGAGAACCGGCGACAGGCCCAGCTGAGGCCTCGGAATCTGGCTTGTTCCTAGGCTGTCTCTGTCCTTATCCTTGCATTTTTTATGCATGCCGGTCGTCGGCTGCTCCGATGGCATGATATAATTAAATTTCCTACCAAAGTAATGTCGTGCGAAGTCAAAACGGATTTGATAGTTCGTTTATTAAACCTAGCACAAAACCGACAACCTGTGACGTCGTGGTCTGGGCCTAGGCAAGGAATACAATAAGAATGGAAGTCCTTATGCGGTATTTGCTTCCCACAAGAAATGTAATTGTTAACTTTTTCTGACATCGGATTGAGGCAAGAAAAGGTTCCCCAATGGGGTACTTAGCTTTATTGAAGACTTCGGACTGAAATTCGATTTGAAAATCTCAGGTGTCGGCCGACCGGCACTTGCGAACTGCTTCTGCTTCGGGCACCGCACGGCAAGAAAGACTGGGGAAAATGGCATCGGATGCCTTATATACCCCTGGCGCTCTGACGTCAGGGAAGAAGCTTAAGCAACCGACGCCGCACCAAGACTTTGGAACTCAGGCCGACTGCGGGACCGCCTGACGGCAGGATAACCCAAGTGTGATGACTGCAGCAGGGTAACATGATGAACATCATGTTAACTGGAGCTCTGCCAACAGGCAAATCAATAATTGCTGAAAACCGCCAGTAGAGTTTAAATTCAGTTCCCGGCTGAAGATAACTGTGTCTGGATGCCTCAGAAAAAAAAAACTGGGAAAAATAAACTGAAGAAAGAGGAAAGAGTTGGTGTTGGACAAGGACTTACAAAGATTCAGTAGGAGCATGATGCAGATGCAAAGTATGGCTTCAAATAACTTTGAAGAGATGAATTCTCAGATAAACTCAGAGGTCTTTAAAATAAGTAGGAGCCCAGAGAAGTATATATAATCCAGTGGTGAAAGACTGGAAAACGTTGATGTAACACTGAATAATTACTGTATTACTGTAATGTATTGGTCAAGCTGCAAAAGCCAAAAATGGAAATTAAGGAGAGAATTACAGAAAATAAAAACATCTCAATAGGAACTACTACAAAAAGTGTTTCATAGGTTAATCATCTTGTGGATCATTTGTAGCCTAGCCAGATGATCTCCAATTGTAGTTATCTATCATGAACTGATACCTAGTTATAACCCAAATCACAAGCACCCATGGACATAAATGCTCTATACCTAGTTTCTACCCCCATCCACGACGGCTCAAGGGGCCAGACCTGCAGTGTATTTATGATTACCCACCCATTCTCCAGGCTGTATTTAAATAAGGCCAGGGAGCTACATTGCTTTATTGCAAATATGTCTGTTCCATTAAAGGAGGATTCTCTGTTAGACATCCATTTCACCAGCAGGTCCTATCTAATGTTTTGGTGGAAGCTTAGCTCTACTGAATGGGTGTTCATGGTGTTATTAGTTTTGAGGATGTGCAGGTGGTCACATAGGACTGGATTCCTTTGAGATCCTGTGGGACAGACATAGGTCTACAGGAAACAGAAAAGAGAGAGAGAAAAAGGGAGCACTTTAAGGCAGTCAAAGAAGTGGATTTTGAGGACAAAGCATAGAAGGAAAATCTGAGGTTTACAACCACCTGGGAAACTCAGGAAGGTACAGACTGTATAAGCATTATGAAGACCACTACCAGGAAGTGGACCTGTGCCCCCCAGCAGGCATACTAACACAAAGGACATACTGTGCCCCAGGATGTATTTTAAGCAGCTGAGACCAGTATCTGTGAAGATATAAACAAATAAAGAAGAGACACTTTTAAGAAAAATTTAGCACGTAGGAAAGGTTTTTAAAGCTGAAGACACCGAGGTATTTGTAGCAGAATTCTGCTTATGTCAACGAGAATCGGAACAGACTTATTCGAGTCATGAAGAAGTGCTGCGAGTTCTGGGTGGGTGGGGCTGAGATTTAAAGCCTTGTATATTGCCGTATCCATGGTGTTTTGCTCCTGAGGGCTTAAATACATTTGTGGAGGTTGACGAGGCAGTGGAAAAATTAAGCAATTTAACAAGCAACAACTGAATAAGCAAGGATATACAGATCCAGCTGCAAAGCCATACTCAAGCAACGCTACCACAAAAGAGGGGATTCACACATTTTAAGTTTGGTTTCAAAAAAATGCTGTTGGAAAAACAAAGGGTAACACAAGCACTGACTGGAGAACTGGTAGTGAACTGGAATCAAACTAGATTGCTAGTTGAAATCAAATGTGAGGGTGTCCCAAAATAACTGAAGCAGAAGTGGATCTGTAACTTAACTGGAGGAACTGAAATGCATCAGCTTCACTTTGTAGACAGTGGGATTAAAATAATGAAGGCTATTTTGAATAAAATTGTATGTATCACTGCAACTTGACTAACAGGATGGGGACAGAACTGATTTGGATTAAATAGCTGGAAAAAGAAAATCAATATGGTTGATGAAAACTTATTTCTTTATTTATGTATTTATTGACATTTGTTTACTGGGAAAATCCAACTGGCCACAGGTGCAATATTTCAGTGGAGGCTTGGGGAGAAAAGCTCCAAGGTATCATATTTAATGCAATCACTATTAACAACAAACTTTATAATGCAGTTTCAGTGACTGCACAATAGCCAATATAATAAAATTTGTATTGATGTTTACCAACATTAAATTTACAAGCCTTGTGGTGGTGGACAAGATAGGTAGGAGTAATTTAAGAAATGCAACAGAGTAAGGTATTAAGAGGAGATGAGCTAGTCTGAGTGTTAATAGAGAAGTAGTGATGGAATAGTAATTTGGTTGTGCTAATCAGAAGTAGGTATAGTAGTTTAAGAAATACAATTAAGTGAGGTATTAGAAGGGGATAAGCAGGTTAAGTGATTATCTAAAGGGAGGTATAAGAAAGGTGATGAAAGATGTTACAGAGCTACGTCCCAGATGAGGAGCAGGGACAAAGCCAGGAGGCAGAGAAGTCTTCCCTTAATGCTTTGAAAAGATGGAGGTGTGAGCTAGATCTGATTGATACAGGGATTTTATTTCAAGTTCTAACTATATTATTGGAATAGAGACTGACCCCAGCAACCCTTTGTGGTTTGTAGATGGTAAACAGTTTATTTGACTGAAGGGGATGACTTGCAAGACAGTATTGGAATAAGGGGTTTAATTGCTGGGCAGACGGATGGGGTATGGATGATTTTATGGGTTAAGATGAGATGAGTACAAGATAGGTATTGAGGAAGCTTGAGACATTTAAGTGTTTTTAGTTGAGGCTGGTCTAGCAAGGTTTGAAGCAAGGAAATCTGGCAACTTAAGCATAACTGTTTTAGTAACATAAGCAGAAATATCTGTTAGCAAAATTAAACATGAATAATGAAAGCATTAATAGGGAGGCAGTGTGTTACAAGTTTCAGTTGTTTGTAATACAAGGCACGGAATTAAAATAACTTTCTGCAACACAAGACTTACAAGATACATAAAATCACTTAGCAACACTGGGGAAGTGCAGTTTATGCAATATGTCTAGTTGCTGCTGTTATGGTTGGAGTTTTTAGAGTTTTACTGAAACTCAAAGAGATACAAATATAGTTAATATCAAGCAGCAAAAATGAACAAATACAAAGAACAAAATGCATGCAAATAAAATAATTCAGAAATGCAAGAAAGTTTTAACAATCAAACATTAACTGTTATGAACTACATTATAATACAGAAATCTCCTTCACTGTTTAAACCACAACCATATCTTAATAGCTCTAAGGATGTCAGACAAAACCAATATCCTATGTCTCAAACAGGCACAACAAGATTTCTAAACACACCACAGTGCAACATGCAAGAAAAAATCCACATGAAAATGTACTTATTCCAAGGAAGAAAATAAGCACCAAAAATATCTGTGCAGGAGTTAAAGACAAAAAAGCAGGAAGCCAAAAACCATCAGCAAAAGAGCACCCCAAATGGGCCACACCCTAGAACAAAAACACATTTGTTCAGTTTCAGTGTGTAATATAGAGCAAGAAAAAGGGGCACATGCAAAGATCTTATAATGAAGAACCAAATAAACAATTTACAAACTGTTATTTAATATGAAAACGAATGGATTTAGTATTCTTTTCAGTTGGAATACAGGGGACGTGTACTGCTGGAAACTAAACAAAGTAAAATATAAGATATGTAAGCAGGTGCTTGTAAAGGTATGTTCATTTCATTTGCTGGTATTACTACTTGACAGACACCAGATACAAAACTCAGTTATTCATTATCTAGAGAGCCCTGTTTGTGACCTTGCTGAATAGGACACATCAAATAAGCCTTAAAGAAACAATACACTAAATTGCAGGGAATTCAACCATTTAGGCAGCTGCAAACAAGAGAGTTGAATAAAATAAAAGATGGTCAGGAAAATGAAAATTAAAGGGCAGAGAGAAAAACAAGCAGACAGATGGGAAATATGCAGGTTGTTTTCATGCTGGATGTGGACAGTGCTCGAATCATAGCATCATAGGAGATTACTAGGATAATGGCCCTGGGGCCCTTACAAGCCTAGCCAAGAGCTTATCCCAAAAGCAGAAACCTCTATCAGCACCTGTCACCCCTTGTCAATGAGAGACACAGGTGGAACCCCTGGGACAAATTTGTGGTTTCCCATCCACTCATTAAGGTGAACAAATTTTTTACCTATCGATTTTGCTTTTAATGCTTTTGCTTTTTTTCTCTCTCCAGGTCTCTGCTTGTAAGATCCTATAGCTGATTGTTACTACTATGTTACTAAAATTAAATAAATTGTTTTCTAGTCCTGAGGAGCTTTTCTTCCCGGGTCTCTGCTGAAAATGAGCCAAAAGCTCAGCCAGACTAACCCAGTTAACAAATGTAAAATAAATAAAATAAATAAATAATAGAAAGAAAGCAGACAAAAAATGTGCAGGTTAGCAGAACAAACCCAAGGTCTAGGTTAGTTAAGGTCCATTTTGGTGGCTATTAAACGGGGCCTCTTTCCCTGATGAGGAAAAAGTGTATTTTTGTTTTTTCCAAAAAATATATGTATATAATTATTTTTCTGTGTTTGAAAGAGCTACACAATATTAAGCAAAGTATTACAATACATGGCATCAGTCCAATACAAACGTTTTAGTATGTTTATGTGGAACAAATGCCATTCAATGAACAGGATGGGAATGCAATTGTGGGAAGGGTTGTGCATCAAAGAAAAGTCATCAAGAGATAAAGAAAATGGAACATTTGTGGAAATGGCAGTATTTTTCTATATTAATCTTAAGGTGAATTGCATTGCAGACAGTGAAAGGACAGAGAGCATTATGTTACATACAGTGGAGTAGGGTTCGAATGAAACTATTGCAAGAGATCCATTAGATAGGTTTGTACATGTGAGCTTGTTAAAAAAGGGATTCAGTGAGGTTTGTACATGAGAACTCAGATTCTGTGGGGACGGAGCCTAGATGGCAAACAGATGAGCAGCATTTTTTTAGAGCTCCATAAACAGTACTAGAGAGCAGGAAAAAAAAGTATTTTCATTAACAGCAAAAAAAAAAAAAAAAATATTAAGGAACTACAACTTAAGGAACTACAACTTAAGGAACTACAACTTAAGGAACTACAACTTAAGGAACTACAACTTAAGGAACTACAACTTAAGGAACTACAACTTAAGGAACTACAACTTAAGGAACTACAACTTAAGGAACTACAACTTAAGGAACTACAACTTAAGGAACTACAACTTAAGGAACTACAACTCTGCCAAATTTCAAGAAATATTATTGAGTTTTTCATGCCAAAATATACTGGAGAACAGCACAACTGTACGGTAATGGCCAGTTTAAAGAATTCTCACTCAAACTACCCTGAAGGAGATTCAACTGTCTTCCACATTACTTGAGCTGTCATTGAAAATGGATAGATTTACTGATAACTTGGAAAGTCTCAAGGAAAACTGCCCAAAGCAAACAGATGTACTAAAAGAAATACTGCAGTAACAACAAAGTAAATTACTTGATATGGAGACATCACTAAATGGTATAGATGGGAAACTCAGAGAGGAGGAAAATCACACAGAATTCTTGCTGCACCAAATAACTAGAGAACAGGGAGAGAACTAATATAAGAATATCTGGTTGTCAAGAAAAAAACTGAGGGAGAAGACATCATTTTTTGAATTCCTGGCTTCCTGAAGTGCTTGATTTAAAAGAGGGTTTATCAATAGAGAGAGCTCACAGAGCCATAGGAAAATCTATACCCTCTTCACCGAATGCACCACCAAGATCAGTTGTGGTAAAGTTCCTGTCCTTCTTGGATAAAGAGCTCATTTTAAAAACAGCCTGGAGAAAAAGTCCCATAACATATAAACAGAGTCAGATTAGATTTGACGACGACTATTCTGTAAAGTTTTAGAAATAAGGAAAAAAAACTTGGCCATTAGTGAAACTTCTCAAGCAAAATAAAATAAAAGCTCAAATGGTATATCCTGCTAGAATCAGAATTTTCTATTCAAATGACTTGAGAACCTTTAACAACATTGAAGAAGCTTCTACCTTCATCAAGAATATCACAATTCCTGAAAAAATGGACTGGGCTGTATCAACCAATTTGAAAAGATCCCCAGAAAAAAAAAAAAAACACTTGGTCTGATGCAAGAAAAAAGAACTAAATCTAAAACTACACAGTCTTCCAAATCTCTCAGATTCAACACAGATTCAACAAAGCTATAGACTTCTGGACTTAACCTCAAAATGTATGCATTTTATCTATTATATTGTCTATAATACTCCGACATTTATACTTTTTCTTAAACTTATACTTTCTGCAACATACTCATCACAAGTCTAGTGGTTGTGCCTGACATTAAATGTTTTTATAAATTAGAGTGACAACTAAAAATATAGTTACATTTCATTCACAGTAAGTGAGGAAAACCAAGTTCAAATGTTATCTTTCACTTCAATATATTTAGTTATATATAAAGGAAGAACAGAGACATCTACACAATTTTTTTTCTCATCTCCATTTTATTAATAGTACATTTAGTTCACCTTGTTGTATAATAGGAATTGAAAACTTTTAATTATAGTTTCTGTGAGTTACTGACTTCACTACACTTCATATTCACATTTTACAGTAACATAGATATCCATATTTTTAAATGTGAAAGAAACAGTCACTATAAACAGAGTTCTGTTACTGGGTTTTGACAATGTTATTTGAAACAATCTCGTGCATCAGTTAGAGCTTCCCTTTCAAAATAAATAAATAAAAATGTTAATAAGCTTATCTTGCACACTCTTGAATCAAATAATCCCATTTAAAACGTCTCACTTTGTAGATATTGCAAGCTCTTCACACTCTATTAAAAGGGGAAAGAAGAGTGAAGTCAAAACACAGTACTTTTACATAGAAGCACAACATTCCATTGTAACTCTGTCAGTTTGCACATTCACGTTCATATAGAGTTGCGAGTACTGGAGTGGTTAATTCAGTTTATCAGACTTTCTGAAGAGCTTTTTTCTTTTTCTTTTTCATAAAAATCCAAGGGAAATAAGTTTATTTGTAATTTAGTTAGAGAACGAATGACTGGAAGCCCTGTGAAAGTGTACACTCGCTTTTATGTACCATCTTCCTCGCAACAGTACTTCCCTTGTTTGTTGTGAAAGATTTAAGGTGGAAATAGTAAGAGAAACCTACAATAAAACTGCACATAAATTAATAAAATAAAGTAGTTTAGATGTCGCACATTCTTCTGAGAATAGTCTGAATTACACATCTACAGACATTGGCTTCTAAGAAACGCAAATGCTAAATGATATTCTGTATGCTACACATCTGCTTAAGGCAGGGCTTTATAACAAACTACCTTTAATCCTGCAGACATCAGCTGTATAGCTGACTATTATGTTGATGATATTTTTATTGAATATTGACAACTGTTTAATAATGTAATCAGTTTCTTAGTGAGATGGTTGGTAAAATGAGTTCACCCTGAAATTCCATCTTTATTTCCTTACAGTAGCTGGTCTCTGGGAAAATGCTTTTATGGTTTGCTTTTGCTTCTGTTTCAAGTAGAAAAAATTAATTGTAATTTACGATGAGGGATTCAAGCAGAGCACTAATTAAATAGATATGAGATACAGAGATTTCTTAAAGCACTGTCCACCTTAATAAGTTTTGCTTTTCTTAGAGTGCCACTACTTTTAACAATTTAAAAACGGGGAAGGGAGCCTGTCTACCCATGCATCTTGCTACATGAACAGTCTTTGACAGACTCCATTGTAAAGGTTCTAAAGAACTGTGGCTATGCAAAACAGCTTCAGTAATGCTCTGCCTTGATTAGCATTCTGCTCAATATTCTGTAATGATATTCTCATAATATGAATTGATATAACTATGCATTAGTATTAAGCAGTTTATAAATTGCTCACTCACATGGCTACTTCTCAAGGCAAATTGCTTCTGTTTCATCATCAATGACTGATCACTATGGTCTAATGTTGTCCTTCTCCATTTTGCCTTTTAATTTGCTACAACTACACTTATGTGTGGATATAAAATAAACTGAATCTGGTCGTGCTTTCATTTGTCCCTAATAACAAGCATGTGAATGATACATAGAGATTGTTACTGTATTCTTTGTCCAGGAATAATTTATAGTAAGCACTGTACATCACTGATTGTTACTAATATTGGTGATGTGTGTACCGATATGTTTGTGTACAGAAAGACATACTGCTGTGTTCTCAAATGATTTTTATATCTAAAGACAGCTGCGCTAAGGTCACTATTCTAGTCTTCCTGTCTGATATACTTCAAAACTAGAAACATTTATTTAGATCATATAAAAGAAAGGCATTTAAGAGAAATTTTTATGTTTTAATTCAAAATTTATTAGTAACGGATCTATTGACGAATGTATATATTGTAGGATAGCTCTCCTATATTTAGGAATTTACATATACACTCATATAAGAGCTACTGTTAATGGTTGAGATTTTTTGAATGGGCCATCTCAATATAATGTCTTTTAGCTAGAACATTCAGACGTACTCAGTTACTCAAGTCACATATTGAAATTTTAATTCCTTAAATATTGTTCTATTCCTGCAAATTGTAGACAATTAACTGACAAGTTTCACAACAGAAACTATTTAAAAACACATTTTTAACTGCATTAATTTCAATACCCGGAGTGTTCAATGAATCTATGAATCTAGGAATTTAATGTTTCATTTAATATGTATATACTGTTTTGAAAATTGGTATAAATATGTTTAAATCTCATTCTAATATTTTTATGAATCAATATTCTGCTGGTTAAATGTTATATGTATAGTTCACTCAAACATGTTTACATTATCATCTGTAGTGAACACAACACCATGGGTTCATTCTGTGGACTGCATAGTTTTTTGTAGTATGATTCAAGTGTTCTGAATAGACTTGTCTGTATTTAAATGTACTAAGCAGAACGGTACAATAAAGGCAGTCTTCCAACACAGTGAATACCACCAAAGATTCCAGTCTAAAACGTTCAAAAACTTTTTATTGTCATAAAACAGAATAAGATTGCAGTGGAAAAGGTCTAAATGACCACATTTCTATCACACCAGCCCTTAAAATACTATCTCAAGATCCTAAAAGATACAAACAATGATCATTACTACTTATTCCAATACTTTCACAGTGTGTATCACTTTATAGGACATACTTTCAGTTACAAGATTGATAATATTGATATATATTTTTTATTAATACGATTGACATACTGTTTGTACTGGCCTGTCAGATTTCTTGTCGAGTCTAGACTCATACAGATTTTATATTAGAATTTTTATATCTATACCTATATTTATATCCTTCAGGATATTTATTTATATATTTGGTATACATATTTTATTTGCACACATATTTTGTGTAAATATTTATTTATACACATATTTGCACATTTTATACATATTTTAGATATTCTAGTTGTATATTTAGTCTTCTGTTTTTTCTACTCCACAAAGTCAATTATTTATGTGGTTAGTTAACCAGAATGTGATCTGAAATTCATTGCTTTATTGTTTTATTGCTCTTAATTGGTTTTCATATAATATGTGTGATGGACGCATTCATTAATTGATTCTGAAGAGGTTTCCAGTGTGGAGACGAAAGCGCTAAATCTTATTCTGTTTTATGACAATAAAAAGTTTTTGAACGTTTTGGATTGGAATCTTTGGTGGTATTCATGGTGTTGGAAGACTGCCTTTATTGTACCATTCTGCTTAGTACATTTTTTGGTAACTCTACTCTTTCCTTGTCTGTATTTATCTTCACTCATTGACACATTTCTAAGTCTACTTCACTCAGTTATGATATATTTTAAGTGTACAGGAGCGTGATTATCAGACATAATTATTAGTGTATTGGTCATATAATAATGGACACTAATATGCATATACACTACTCTCAGTCTAAAGACAACTAATGTTAAGCAACACATACTGTGATATGAGATTTTACTTTATGAATGTTTAAGTAGTGCATGATAGGATTGTTATATTCTGAAAAGGAAGTCTAATCTAAATTTAAATTGTATTCCTAAATCAATGCTCATTTCCATACACTATGTTAATTCATTAATTGTTATATTGTGAAAATAACTTTGTTTTTTTTTATATTTTCTTTATCTAATACTGTTACATCTCCAAGATAAGAGAAAAGGTACACTGCAGCTCGAAAGGGGTTAGATTTTTCTTTTCTTTCTTTTTGCATAGGGGAAGTTATGGTAGGCAATCTGTTAGATTTCTTCTCATCTAGCAGATTGGAAGTGTATTTCACTTCATGTACATTAGAGGATTTAGAAAATATTTGTATACTTGTTGTTATGCAATTAATTTTGGCATTTTTCTTTTTTCTTTTTTTTATTGGCCTGAACTAAACTATAATTTAAACTAACATAAAAGGCACAGTAGCGATGCAGGCAGTAAAAAAAGCACTAACCAAAATACAGGAAACAAAGCTGAAAGAACCGCTGCTTCATGAACTTTAAAATTCAGATTTATTGTGATACAAAACAGGAGACGTGGTAAGCGCTTTCACCTGGATAGGCATCTTCAGACCAAAAGAACCCCCATTCTTGTACACCTTTATATGGCAAAAAAGGCGCACAAACAGATAAACAAAGGCACAGTGCAACTATCATAGTACACAACATAAATACATTAACCATAGTAAAATAAAAATGCCTACACCACTCATAAAACATGAATAAAAATGCATAAAAAAACAAAAAACTGCATAAATTCATACTAATTGCACAACACTAACAATAAATCCTCTTATAAAAATGCTCTCATAGAAATGCTCTCATAATATATGTAAAAAGCACAGTCAAATTAATATATTGACTACAATGAGAATTATTAACATAGTAGTTACACATTATACATATTGTATGGTATTACAAAAATATAATACAAAACAAATATGATGTAAAGTTAAACACTGGGAATGGACTTGGCTATTTTACCTTAAACACTAACAGTTTAAACAATCCAAGGAAAAGATCTAATTTATTAAGATATATGAAATTAAATAAAGTACAAGTAGTATTTCTTCAAGAGACTCACTTTAAAACAAATAATACCTATATCTGGAATACTAAATGAATATACGATCTTATCTCACTCTTCATATAAGAAAAGGACTAGGGGAACTTTAATTTTACGGAAAAAAAAGTCACTATGCCCCAAATCATTTACAAACATGAAGATGAAGGATTCCTAGCTATAGTAATAGTAAAATACAATAATAGACTCTGGACATTAGTAAATATATATTGGTTCCCAGGTATTGGGGTTGGGACAATTAGAAAATACAGGGATCTAATTACTAGAGTATATAAAGGAAATTTGATTTTGGGAGGTGACTAATTGTATACTGGATAAATCAGAGACCACAAGCAAAAGGATTTTATGTGCAAGTTCTATAGGGAAGCTACTTAAGAAATGGAAAGAAAGTTTAAATCTAATTGATACATATAGTTATAAGAATTCATTATTTTCACACCAAGACCACAGATTTGGGACACATACAAGAATTGATAAAATCTTTATATCTCAAGAGCTAAATTCAAAAATAATAAAATTCTCCATAATCCCTTGTCCCTTTTCAGACCATAACTCATTAATTCTCAAAATACATAGAGATAAGAAGTTAAAGATTATGTCAAGAATTCCAGCTTACATTACAAAATTAAAACAATTGAAATCTTGGTTAGATTCAGAAGTACAACTCTTTTTAGACAAACTATACTACTGAAACAAATATAATTAATCTTTAGGATACCTTGAAAGCCTATCTAAATGGAAAAATTCTTTCATTGTATACAAAAACTAAAAGAGTGGGAATCAGAATTATGTAACATTCAAAAACAAATCACATATCTCACTATTAATCCATCTACTTACACACAAAATAATCATAAAAAAGCAACTGAAGACTTAAACAAAAGATATAATGAAATTCTAACTCACAAAACTAATACAGCTATAGAAAGGTTAAAACTTAGTTCCTATGCAGTATCACCAAAACATATGTATAATTTAGCAATAAGATTAAAGAAACATTCGATTGAAAATAATATTACAAGTATTACAGATGAAGGGAAAAAAAAAGGTTTCGGATATAAATATACTAGATGCATTTAAACATCACTTCTCTGATCATTATAATGATATTTCACATCTAACTAATACATTAAACTTAGACCTGAAATTAGTAAAGGTAAAGGCGATTCCAGAATAGTTAAAGTTAGACATTCAAAAACAAATATCCCTAAAAGAAATTACCCAAAAAATTAAGGATAGTAAAAGTAATAAAACACCGGGAATTGATGGAATAATTAATGAACTGTATAAGATATTTCCATATTCAGTAATATCATTATCTCACAGAACTTTAAATGAAATTCTAGCACAAAACACAACTCCAATTTCATGGAGATACTCCTTAATTACACCCATTATAAAAGAAAACAAAGACCCTTTACATTGTAAATCTTATAGGCCAAGCTCTCTACTTAACGACTGTAAAATTAAAAAATCATTGACACACAAAAAGAGGATCAAACAGGATTCATTTATAAAAGAGACCCACATGACAATATACAAAGAATACTAACACTTATAGATTTCCTAAACAGAAACAACCAAGAAGTTCTAATAGTAGCTTTGGATATAGAAAAAGCCTTTGATTCATTGAGCTGGGACTTTTTTTAAGGCTTTGGAATTATTTGAATTTCCTTCTAATTTTATTACGCTAATAAAGAATATTTATAAAAATCTGGCTTATGTAAAACTTGGGCCATTCACCTCGAATGCTATTGAAATAACCAAAGGTATAAAAGCAGGGATGCCCGATGTCACCCATTCTGTTTGCCTTAGGAATTCTATTATTTGCCTCATTAGTACGCCATAACTCTAATATATCAGGCATAGATGCATATGGTCAATTTAATTCAAAAGTTATGGTTTTTGCTGATGTTTTACTCACATTATCTGTCTCTGAGAAATCAGTACAAAAACTAGATGAAATACTGGAAAGGTTTTATCATATATCTGGCCTTAGATTTAATAAGGGAACATCTAATTATATGCATTTGAATAAAAAGAGAGAATTTACTTTAACAATAAACTGTGTTATAGGAAAACAAGCTCCCACAACAAAATATTTAGGAATAACACTAAGTGATAATTTGGAATCTACATAGGCAAAAATTATAACAATTAATAAAAATGTTAACAGCAAGCTGGAATAAAATGTTAAGATTTGAAGACAGATTACAAATAATAAAAATGACAATACTTCCAAAAATTAATTACATTGCACAAGCTATTCCTATAGTACCTAACATGAAAATCGTTAAAGAAATAAATAAAATTCTATTAAACTTTCTTTGGCATCCAAAAAGAAATAAAATAGCCTACACACATCATATTAGATCTTGGGAAATGGGTGGAATTAAGTTTCCAGATCTAGAATCATACATAAAAGCTTCCATACTAAGAACTATCATTAACTGGATAGATCCTAATTATTCAACATGGAAAACATTGCATACTATTATTTTTCTAATTGAAAATAAAATAATTAAAAACGGTATATTACGTGAACAGAATAATGGGATGTGGCACATATTGACTGTTAATATTCAATATAATATAACAAAACCAACTAACAAATTATATAAATCATATTTACAATTTATTCAGAAGACCAACTAACAAATTATATAAATAATATTTACAAATTATTCAGAAGACCAAGGATCAAATGGTGGAAATTGAAAAAGGGTAATTGTGAGGTGATGTTCAGGGAAGAGTTAAGAAGGGCACTGGGTGGCAGTGAAGAGTTACCGAATAGCTGGGTAACTACAGCAGAGCTAGTAAGAGAGATGGCTAGAAGGGTGCTTGGTGTGACATCTGGAAAGAGGAAGGAGGACAAGGAGACCTGGTGGTGGAATGAAGAAGTACAGGAGAGTATACAGAGAAAGAGGTTGGTGAAGAAGAATTGGGATTGTCAAAGATGAAGAAAGTAGACAAGAGTATAAGGAGATTAGGTGCATGGCAAAAAGAGAGGTGGCGAAGGCTAAGGATAAGGGGTATGAAGAGTTGTATAAAAGGTTGGACACTAAGGAGGGAGAAAAGGACCTGTACCGATTGGCTAGACAGAGGGACCGAGCTAGTAAAGATGTGCAGCAGGTAAGGGTGATAAAGGATAATGAGGGAAACATACTCACAAGCGAGGAGAGTGTGTTAAGCAGATGGAAAGAGTACTTTGAGGGGTTGATGAATGAACAGAATGAGAGGGAGAGAAGGTCGGATGATGTGCAGATAGTGAATCATGAAGTGCAGTGGATTAGCAAGGAGGAAGTAAGGATAGCTATGAAGAGGATGAAGAATGGAAAGGCTGTTGATCCAGATGACATACCTGTGGAAGCATGGAGGTGTTTAGGTGAAATGGCAGTGGAGTTTTTAACTAGATTGTTTAATGAAATCTTGGAAAGTGAGAGGATGCCTGAGGAATGGAGAAAGTGTTTTGGTACCGATTTTTAAGAATAAGGGTGATGTGCAGAGCTGTAGTAACTACAAAGGGATTAAACTGATCAGTCACAGCATGAAGTTATGGGAAAGAGTAGTGGAAGCTAGGTTAAGAAGGGAGGTGATGATAAGTGATCAGCAGTATAGTTTCATGCCAGGAAAGAGCACTACAGATGCGATGTTTGCTCTGAGAGTGTTGATGGAGAAGCACAGAGAAGATCAGAAGAAGTTGCATTGTGTCTTTGTGGATTTAGAGAAAGCATATGACAGGGTGCCTAGAGAGGAGTTGTGGTATTGTATGAGGAAGTCAGGAGTGTCAGAGAAGTATGTAAGAGCGGTACAGGATATTATGAGGGTAGTGTGACAGCGGTGAGGTCTGCAGTGGGAGTGACGGATGCGTTTAAGGTGGAGGTGGGATTACATCAAGGATCAGCTCTGAGCCCTTTCTTATTTGCAATGGTGATGGACAGGTTGACAGACGAGATCAGACAGGAGTCCCCGTGAACTATGATGTTTGCAGATGACATTGTGATCTGTAGTGAGAGTAGGGAACAGGTGGAGGAGACCGTGGAGAGGTGGAAATATGCTCTAGAGAGAAGAGGAATGAAGGTCACCAGGACTAAGAATATATGTGTGTGAATGAGAGGGAGGACAGTGCAATGGTGAGAAAGCAGGGAGTAGAGGTGGCGAAGGTGAATGAGTTTAAGTACTTGGGATCAACATTTCAAAGTAATGGTGAGTGTGGAAGAGAGGTGAAGAAAAGAGTACAGGCAGGATGGAGAGGGTGGAGAAGAGTGTCAGGAGTGATTTGTGACAGACGAGTACCAGTAAGAGTGAAAGGGAAGGTCTAACAACAGTGTAGTGAGACCAGCTATGTTATATGGGTTGCAGACAGTGGCATTGACAAAAAGGCAGGAGTCAGAGCCTGACGTGGCAGAGATGAAGATGTTAAGATTTGCACTGGGTGTGACGAGGATGGACAGGATTAGGAATAAGTATATTAGAGGGTCTGCCCAGGTTGGAAGGTTTGGAGACAAAGCCAGAGTGGCAAGATTACGTTGGTTTGGACATGTGCTGAGGAGGGATGCAGAGTATATTGGGAAAAAGATGCTAAGGATGAAGCTGCCAGGTAACAGGAAAAGAGGAAGGCCTAAGATAAGGTTTATGGATTTGGTGAGAGGACATGCTCTTTGTGACAGAGCAAGATGCAGAGGACAGGAAGAAATGAAAACAGTTGATCTGCTGTGGCGACCCCTAACAGGAGCAGCCGAAAGAAGAAGAAGAAGATTCAGAAGATTTATATATACTAACACGGATACTAAGATTTGGTTAGACTTGATAATACCCTTTAGCTCTACAAAGAATTTCTTCAATAAAATTCATAATGTTATCCTAACTAGATAGGAGGGGAAAAACTTCACTTGTTGGCAACATTGTATAGAGAATCAAGTAGTATTAGACATTCAACAAATTCATAATATATATATATATATATATATATATATATATATATATATATATATAGATATAGATATAGATATATATATATATATATATATATATATATATTTCATCGGCAGATTGGTTGGTACTTCAAAGCATGTTATCATATACCAAAGATCTTAACAGTAAAATGATTAATTCTCCTTATAAAACTAGTCCAAATTTGATAAGTCTAATATCTGAAGTTATTTATGACAGTTATAATTGGACTAATCTAATCTCAAAATTATACAAAATATTAACATATAAAACTAACCCTAATGCAAGAAATTAGAACTTCATAGTAAAAGGATGTCACACCAATCTATCAACTGAAACTAAAACAAATCTTCTATGTTCTATTAAGTTAACATTTAATTTACAAGTATGGAAAATATTTACTTGGAAATATATTCACAGGGCATTTATTATACCTGATAAACAAGCCAAATTTAATTCACTTGATAAATCCATTTGCTGGACATGTTCTTTAAACTGTAAAGCTGATTTGTCTCACTTTTTTTATTAACAAAAAATTCTGTGAAGAAATTACTATTTTTCTCCAAGCTATATTCACAGATACCTTTATTTTAACCAAATCTTTAGTCCTCTTAAATGTTAATGATACTACTGGAATGAATAAAAAAATATATCTTCTTTGGTCCACACTAGCTGTGGCAAGGAAATGTATAAACTAGAAAGTGGAAGTCTTCACAAGAACCTACTCTGGAAGAATTCTTGAGATTGTTGGAAGAAACAGCGACATTAGAAGTTAAGGTGAAAGAATTGAGAACTTCTCCTAAAACATGGATAAACAATCCTTGGAAAAAATGTTGCTCTTATTGAGACATTAAAACTGAACTCTTAATTAATATGTAACTTTACTCAATATTATACATTTTTATTAATTTCATTTTTTTTTTCTTTTGTTCAGGTCAATTGTACATAGTGTATATAAAGGCTTATAATATTTGTTTTCATTGATGATTGCATTGTTAATTATAATATTTGGAAAGTAAATTATTTGAGTAAAAAATGAACTTGGATTGTGTGTGTATGGTGAAGGTGATATCTCTATGGAGAGGGGTTTCTTTAGTAACAGAGGAGGAAAAAATAACGGAAATATGTTTGTGACAGTAAGTGGTTACACACTTTGAAACAGAATTACATCATGAGCATGTATGCCCTACAGAAAACTACAGGTTCAAGAAAATATGTTTTTAGCAAGGAAATCCAATTATAAAGGGAGACTGGAATATGATCTGTAATAATTAGGGTACTTCAGGGTTGCAAGGAGGCACACATCAGACAGGAAAGATTCTTAAGGATCTATAAAAAATGATTCAAGATAAAAGGATGTAGCAGTAGTCTGTTTAAGAGGAATTTACTCATTCTCACAGGTATAAAAACTGGTGATATAACAAGAAAATGCTCATTTACTTGTGAGACCAGTGGTACAGTATCTAGCCATGCTACTATAAAAGTTAGGATAAGGGCCAGAGAACGGAGAACTGCATTAGTGCATCTCTACCTATTGAAAAGGTTGGCATTTAAGGACTGGGTAGTAGATAGGAATTTGGAAACATCAAGACAGACAGAAAACGAGTCAGATGAGATAGCTGATGCTTGGGGATGCACTGAAGTGACACTTTAGAGTTGTGGCTGAAATAAAGGAAAGAGAAATAAGTGTAAATGACAACAGAAATACCACTAAGAGCTGGCAGGGGTCAACTCAATGCAGAGTAAGTTAGGGAACCTCATTAATGAGGAATAGGAGCAACTGAGGGGTGACATGGGCAGTATCACAGAATTTCAACAATATGCATGAGCATGGAAAAGTGTCTCAGGCAATTTTAGAACAATAACCCCAGGCCACAAAACTTTTAGCACAGTGGTTAAGGAAGCATAAACAGAAGTACTACAACTGAGGGACCCTAAAGTCCAAGAAAATTAAAGACCCTGAAGGTACTAGGGAAATATTCTAGGTATTTTATGAAAGTCTTTATAAAGCTGACAAATTGGGTGACCAAGTTAAGACTTTGATGAAGAATTTCATGATAAACCTGAGCTTGCCAACACTTAATCTGGAAGGTGGAGGGAAAGACCCTAATAAGGATGTGGTAGAAATTTTGTCTTGAGAGGGGGTTATACTGTCATCCCGGAGAAAAAAACTGTTGTGGCAGTTTTGCATAAAGTGGGGGAAAATCCTGCAATTCCTGCCTTGTACAGACCAATTTCAATTAGCAAAAAGGTTAACAAGACTGTTGCCAGTATTGACAGATTTAGAATGGTAAGGATTTGTAAAGGGGAGGCAGACACATAAGAGAACATTAATGGAACTCTGATTATTCAGAAATATGCACAGGACAAAATTGCCATTACTACAGGTAAGTGTGGATATAGAGAAAGTATTTGATAAGTTAAAGTTGGAATTTTGTCTCTAGGGTAATGGGAGAATTTGTATTTCTATCATAACTGAATATACAAGGTCACAAACAAGGGTAAAAGTAGAGAGAGTTTGTCTGATAAACTGTGTAGAACAAGGTAGACATGGCATGTTTCTCCACTGTTAGCAATATATAAATCTATCAGCAATGAAAATAAAAGGTGCAGACATCCAAGGGTATGGAAAGGAATGGAAGACAGGAAAGAACAGCATTTTTATTGGCATACTAATACACTTAACAAATCTAGACCAAGATGCCTCTATGTTGTGGAAAACTTTGAGAGAGTTCCAAATGTTTTCATGATATAAAATAAATGTAGATAAAACAAAACCCATAGCTGTACACTACTTACCAATGTGTGAATTGACACAGGAACTCCTGTACCTTTGGGGTCATGAAATAATGAACTAACTAGGAATACTGTGTAGGAAAGGCTCACTATTAGTGGCAAAGGATACATAGGAGGAAGCTAAACAGAAGATAATCCAAAAGGTAAGTTAGTGGAAGTTCACAATTATAGATCCGGATAGAAAGATACAAGAGATTAAAATGTTTTTGGTCCCCTTAATTTTATGTTAGTGAGACATACTTCTATCAACTGGACAATAAATTATAGCGAGAAATAAACAGGGAACTGAAGAACTTTACTTAGGAAGGGAAAAGGCCTAGGGGTGTGATAAGATGATTCTAATGACAGAGCAATGGGGCATGGAGTTGCTTGATTTAATGGGGTACCTTAACACAGCGGTCTCCAACTTTTTTGCACAGAGGACCAGTTTCAGGTAAGACAATTTTCCACGGTTCAGCCATTGTGTGTGCATAAAAATAAAGCATAATAAATACAACTCACCATAACACAGAATCAATGGGAGACCTGGGCTTGTTTCTCACTAATAAGACAGTTCCATTTAGGGGTGATAGGAGACGATGACACTCAAGTGTGTTCTTTGTGTACAGTCTACTCTGTAATTTCATTTTGATTGCTGTCAGTGCAGAAAACTCCGCTTCACAAAGATAGGATGTTGGAAATGGAAGCAAAGTTTTCAATGCTTATTCTAGCGACTTTCTAAGTTTATAAAAGCAATATTTAAAATCTGTCCCTATTACATCTGGCTCTGTCCAGATTTATTGTGCGAGAGGTATGGTCAAGAGGTATGCAAATCTAATGGAAACCTTTTTCTGAATCTAGCAACTTTTTAAGTTTATAAGAATAATATTTAACATCCATTTGGGATCTTTGTTTCCCCATTATTTTTGGCTTTGCCCACATTTCTTGTGCTAAGAGGTTGAGAGATATGCTGCATGTACCTGGATTATAACTAAAAAGCACTAGCACTTACAATGATACTGAAAAAACACATTAACAAGTTCATCTGATGTTTCAAATTCTGAAGTATCCCATCTCCTTTGTTTCAGGGAGAGGCAAGTAAAAAAAAAAAACAAAAGCTTCCACAAAAACAGTTTTGAATGGTCTGCTGGCATACCAGTCAGTAACAACTTCCAATCACATTTAAAGCTTACTTACCTGGACCATTATGAACCAGAGCTGGAAGAGCTGTCAGGTTCCTCTATGAAGTGAGCAGACAGGATAAGGGACAACAGCTGTGCATCCTTCAAGACAATTTTTTGCATCATCGCTTACAGCACCAGTCAGCAGCATATTTTCGGCCAGTCAAGGCTTTTATCAGTTTTACCATATTGCATTCACATGAAAACTACTGCCAGTGTGCGACTGGATGAATTGTGATGCTTGCCACTGGCTCCCTTTGCCTTAGGAGTGGTTAGTTGATTGTTTTTTATACCGCAATGCTTATTGGCTGTAATTGCAGTATACAAACTAATCAAAAGTGTGTAGCAGAGCCACCACTATTCAAGGTGGAACAATGGGACAGTAGACAATTTCGATGTTAAATGCAGAGCATTCCGCATGATTCGGAGCACTTGGCTGCTCAGCTTGCATTCTATCAACTTTCTAAGTTTATAAGAGCAATATCTAAAATTTGCCCCTATTTTTGGGGCTTTCTCTCCCTATTTTTAGCTTTATCCAAATTTTTTGTGCCCAGAGGTTGAAAGCTATGGGGTCTGTCTAGATTTATTGTGCGAGAGGCTGAGAGGTATGGTCGAGAGATATGCAAACCTCTTAATTGATGCTGCTGCCGGGGATCGCTCACACACGACTCACTCTGTCTCTCACACACACACTGTTCTGCATTTCATGCATGCATTAACTCACATATGCAAACAGAAACACTCACACTTTTTTCTGTTTCATTTTTATTTTACACTTACTAAACAGCAACAGCACTGCTTAGCAAGTGTAAAATAATGTCTCGATCGATCTCACTCTTTCTTACACACACATACATTCTGCTTTCATATATGCAATAACTCACACACAGAAACAAACACATTCACTTTTTTGTTTCACACCTTGCCTATAAGCTTGTGTGACTCAGTAACAAATGATCCATGGGCCGGTGGCTGGGGACCGCTGGCTTAAGGGTATCCAGTTAAGAACATTATATAAATTGCAAGTAAATGAATATAAACTGAAACGGAAAGATAAGATGAAGCAAGGAGGAACTACCAGAGACAGTAAGACTGTTTTACTGGAAAAAAGTGTTGAATGAGAATAAAACAACCAAAGACATTATGCATATAAAATGGCAGAAAAGTATACTGAAACTTAGCTAGTAATAAGGAAATTTTGACAGAGCTCTCAAATAAAGGGACAGAAAATAGGCACAAAATAGTGGGAAATGTTTGCCAAAGAACTAAAGTATTGGAAACACATTACCTGCAGGGAAGCTAAGAGAATAGGAGGAAGCAAAATTGCAAAATGGGTAATGCTGTAAAAAGGGGATAATTAGTAGGGCATAAAGAAATTACACAATTTAAAAAAAAAAAACAAACAAAAAAAAAACAGAGCAACTTGGGCAGGTCTGTGAGAAAAAGGTTGATGGCCAAATTACATAGGATCAATAGATGGAAGTGTGCAGGAAGTCAAAATTAATGACCAACTCCATAAGGTTCAGGATATTTGCACAGAAATACCTACACAATTTTTTTTTTATAATTGAAAAACACTGTAAAAACCTCACAAAGTTCAGGGAAGAAAGACGGAGACGTAGGAGTTCATTAAAGGCCTTTGATTGAGGCACGTTTAAGATGTGCAGCCAGCATTCTATTAAAGGCAAAGGCAGAAAACCAAAAATAAGCACCACATTAGAATAACAACACAGTAATTGAGCGCTTTCACTTGTTACATTGCTTCACTTGAACTTCCTCAAAATAAACGTGTCTACGCATACAGAGCATTTTAAATCCATTTTCACGCAGGCAGGTAGTGACGTAACAGTTACCTAAGCCATTTAAGATAACATTTAATGTTCAAGTTCCCGTTCAGACCAGGAGGTGTGTCCACCGCCAGCTGAATCTGCCATTTCAGTTCCCTGACCTCCAGGATGGGATTGCCATTGTCTATTGTCGCAGTTATTTGCTCTAAAATCGTGAACCTAAAATGGGGGAGTGGGTGCTACTTAGGCAGTGTTTAGCTAAAACATTTTTGGTGTCCCCTTTACGGATCACTTAATAATGTTCTTTTATGTGACCAAGTTTCCTGGTGTTTTTTTTTCAATACAGAAGGCACTGCATTCTGAGCGTATGCTGAGGTAAACACTGGTGGAGTTGCAACTGTATGCTATGCAGTGGGGAATTTTGGAATTTAACGCTTCCAGTGAAAATCAGTCACCTGTGATTATGTATCTGCAGCAGATGCATTTCCCACAGGTGAACATTCCTGGGTTGATGGTGGTGTTGAGGGTTGGACATATCTGCGAATAAGGGGTGTCATTCAAAGAGGGATTTCAAGCATTTTGTTTTTTTTTTTTTTTGCAAGAGAATGAGGGGGAAGGACTTGGTGTCTTACTGAGCTCAGGGTGGCTATGGATAATGTCCCAATTGGTTTTGATGGTCTTCCTAATCGGGGGGGCATTGAGGGACAGATGGGGAACCTCGTGCGATCACTGGGCAGGGGTTTGGGGGGATTTGAAACCCTTAAGGGTGGGGGGTGCCTTGTTGGTCTGCTGTTCAACACCTGAGTCAATGTTCAAAAGTGTTTCAGGATAGTTCTTATCCCAAAAAAGTTGCTTGAGCACACGGCATTCAACTGCAAAAACTTGGTCGTTGCTAGCCATGTGGCTAAGCTATTCAAACTGCCCTTTGACAATATCTTTCTTAATGAAGAGGGGGTGCTGGCTTTTACAATCTAGGTAGTTGCTGCGGAAGGTATGCTTCCAAAAATGGAGGAGGAAAATATCCTCGCGAGGGGGTCAAGGGACAGGATGATGTCCAAGAAGATGACAAGAGTGTCCTTTGTCAGACATCGTGAACCTAAGGAATTTAATGCTCTTGCTGACCTTCGTTAAGAAGCTGTCACATTTTGTGAGGGTCCCTGTCTACATTAGGAAGAGGTCATCGATATAATGTTTGTACAGGATGACCTTGTCAAAGACTGAGAGCTGGGTGAGTGTGTCTGCTTCCCAGGGGCAGAGTACTAAATTGGCATATGATGGGGCCATCTTGGCTCCCATCGCCACTCGATCTGTTGGCATAGCTGGTTATGAAAAGAAAAATAGCTGTTCTCTAGCACTAGGCTCAGCAGTGTAATGAGGGTTTGGATGCTGTTGGGGGTGTAGTGGGTCTGCTTGTCTAGAAAACAGCGCACTAGGTCTAAGCCTTCTCTGTGGGGGATTGCTGGTGTAAACAATTTATCGTGCGACTAGTAGCCATTTACTGGTGGTGCTCTGTAATTGGTAAATATGGTTCAGAAAATTCCAGGAATCTTTGATGTTGAAGCTCATGCTCTGCACTAGGGGGCTGAGGTCGAAGTCTAGAAGTTCTGAGATGAATTGGAATGCATAGGGTCATCCCCCAGTTTCAGAGTTACTTTTAGAGGTGTGTGGGGAGTGAAACAGGAAGTTGGGTGAATGTTATCTGGAAGTGTGCAGAGCTGATTGAATTTAAAGACTCATGGCAAAATGCCCTTGAGGAGATACTGGGTTAATAAGTGGAAGCTACTAAAGAGATGGTGCTGTTAAGTTGGGGGTAGGGAAACTAGAATGGGAGGATGCCTAATTAACATGGATTATGCCAGCAGCGAAAAAGGCAATGCTCAGAAAGTCGAAATAAAGCAATTAGAGGGGATCTTGTTACATAGGGAAAAGAACAAGATGCATACCCTTAAATGGAATGTGTGGGACCATTATCTTCACACTGGGGACCATAATTATGGAGAGAAATGAAAATGGTGCAGAAAAAGGGTTATGAATGTCATGAAGATTTGTTTGGAAAACATTTACATTTGAAATGTTAAAAAAGCTTCATGAAACAACTGAATATGCAAATTCAGAAAGTATATGATTGTGATATGATGTTCATGGTGATTTTGGATACATGTTTGATAAACTGTGAATTTAATAAAAAGTTATGTTACAAAAAATAGCTTTGAAAAAAATGATCTGTTTTCTCAACATAGTCAAATTACTCCAGCTCAGTTTTTTACAACCTAAACACAGCAGCTGCAGCAGTATGGCACGCACTTCTGGAGTATGATTGCCTGGATACATGATACCTGCACCCTATCAACTAGTCAGTTTAGAAATGGACATTAAATGATACACAACTTCAGACATCTCTGTACCGCAACAGGTGGAAAGTCAACTGAGGAGGGAACAGCAAAATCATCTGAAAGTCTCAAAAATCAGAAGAGGATAGGATTGAACAAACTATCCCAAAGTCTGGGAATCTAAGGCCTGATGCCCATACAGGGGAGGGACTTTATCTTAAAGGAAGAAAATTCAAGTACCAATTACTAAACATTTTCTTAATTTTTATAACATGCACTCAAGCAGTGCCTTTAGATTCCTTTTTAAACTCCATCTGAAACTCTGAAGTGTAAAGAATAAGGGAAACAAGAATTTAATCTCCTGGTGTGGGTTGATATACCTCTACTCCAGCAAATACAGGAGGATATACTTCATTCAATAAAATAGACCTACTATTAACTAGCATTAGTCCTTGAGAAAACACAAGTATTGCAGGTTTGACATTTATTTTTTTACCTAAAATTTTTCTTCTTTTTTTAAAGACAGTAACAGTAGAATTGTGCGTCCGTCTGTGTATGCGTGTGTGTGGATGGGGGGCAGTATGTGTTCTAAAAAGCTTGCAGATTCCTTGCTAATATTTTTAAATGCAACATAACGATCACAAGTTACTATTTTTCTGTTCTTCTCCCAAACAAAATGAACACTAGGTGGAAATCATTCATGGGGATGGACTTGATGGGTAATAGAAGCTGATTGTTACTTATTTTGTGAACATCATTAAAAAAAAAAAAAAGGAATAAAAATTCGCTTACACTTTTAAGAGGGGGAAAAACATGAAACAACTTTACAAGATACAGACCAGGGAGAAAATTTAATCTGCAGAGAAACGTGCAGTATCAGCTTGCTTCAGGTAGCAAAAAAGAAGCTGAGACAGCATGTCTTTTTGGGCTAGCCTGCCCTCTACTAACACCATGCACATTCCCCCCTAAGGATATCTGACTATTGAAAAGATCTAGCCAGAAGAATGAAGTGTGCTTTGGCTAGACCAAAATCATTTTGATTTTGTGCTGTAATAAACTTTGTGAAGCACACTATTACAAAAGTACCTTGTAGCATGCAGATTGATCTCTGTAGTGTTGGATGACCACGTTAAGTTAGATGCTGTACACCGAAGTAGTACTGGGGATCACAGTTGGGAAGGCACCATGATAGCAAAAAGAAGTTATGTACTCACCATAACGTTCCATCTCAGTAGGTAAACTTCATTTGTCAGCAACCTGTGGGTTATGGATCCGAGCCGGCAGCATACCAAGCAAAACGATCAGAGCTCCAAGCTCCTCCCCCTTATCCATACTACACTGCAACCTCCTTCCAATCCTCAGATCGCGTCTGCCACCTGCACATAAACTAACAACCTGAGAAACCTGACTCAAGGACAAAGTAAAGCTCATAAGTCCGAACCTCAAGCTCAGCTAAATAACTATGAAGGTCAGGGGGAAGGAGTGAGGGACGGTTGCTGACAAATGAAGTTCACCTACTCAGATGGAACGTTATGGTGAGTACATAACTTCTTTATCTGAAGTAGTTAACTTCATTTGATCAGCAACCTGTGGGACAGAGTCCCCAGCTACCCAAATCTTGGAAAGCCCTTAAGGAAGGATATTCCGGAGCACTGCAGAGCCAAAGGCAGCCCTTCCCCTAGACACCAAATCAGGTTTATAATGACAGATAAAGGTGTGAGAGGATGCCCAGGTAGCCGCCAAACAAATGTCATCTAGGGAAACTCTAGACCAGAATGCAGCAGACGTTGCTATAGAACGCGTAGAATGAGCATGAACTCCCACTGGTTCTGGTAAGCCAGATTCTCTGCATGCTTGTAAGATACAACTCGAAATCCACCTGGCGAGAGTCACCTTTGAAACTGGTTAAAGCTGATCAGATTTACAAAAGACAGCCGTCCTGTACAAATAAAAATGCAACTGTCTGTGAACATCCAGCAAATGAAGTTTATATTCTCCTTTATTCTGGAAATTAGGGAAAAAGACAGGCAAATTAATGGACTGATTAATGTTCGTCTCAGAAGCAACTTTCGGGAGAAAGGAGGGATTAGTCCTGAGAGATACCCTATCCTTATGAAATACAAGATATGGAGGTATGATACAGAGAGCCTGAAGCTCCGACACTCTTGGCTGAAGTAATTGCTACCAAAAAGGCAGTCTTCCATGACAAGAACTTCAGATCAACAGAAGCTGTGGGTTCAAAGGTCAGATCCCACGGCACAGATGAATTTCTAACAGGGGGTCTCAAAAAGTGCCTTTAGAAAGGTCTTACAAACTCTGGCAGCAGCGAGGGAAACAAAGTTGTCCCCAATATGAAAATGGGAAATGGCAGCCAGCTGAACCTTCACAGTAGATGAGCTGGCCCCTTGCTGAAAAATATGAGATAAGAATTCCGGTATGGCTGAAACAGGATCGGTGAAAGGATCCAAGTTCTTTTGTCAAGCCCAAATTGAAAAACGTTTCCATTTGCTACTGTAAATCTTCCTGGTAGAGGGTTTATGTGCAACCACCAGGATAGACTTGACTCAGGAAGAGATACCGGGAGTCCTGGCAACTAGGGGAACTGGATCAGCCAAGCTGAGAGCTTGAGAAAGTCCAGGTTCGGAGGTGCCATTCCTGAGGGATGAGAAATCAGATCTGGAATGGGATACAAGATCCAGAATGGAGCTATGAGATGAGACAGCAGGCAGGGGAATCAGACTTGATGAGGCCAGAATGGGGCTATGAGGATAATCTTGCTCCCCAACTGGCGAGCTTTCTGCAGAAATATTGTCATTAGCGGAAGTGGAGGATACACAATAAAGAAGACCAGACGGTCAAGCATGGACTAGAGCATCTCTGGGGGCTCTTCACAAAGGAGGAATAAGAGTGAAAAACTCGCTGCACTTCATGTTGGAAGGCGAAGCGAAGAGATCGCAGCAAGGCTGACCCCACTTGAGGAAGATCTGTTCCGCTACACAAGGATTCAGAGACCACTCGTAAGGAGAGAGGATAGTTCTGCTCAATTTGTCCGCCAGTATGTTGGACCGACCCGGAATGTGCGTTGCTAACAGGAAGCGGTTGGTGATCACCCATTCCCAAACTCTCATGGCTTCTCGGCAAAGAGGGTAAGACCTGGTTTCCCCCTGTTTGTTGATATACCAGACCACTGACATATTGTCCGACTGATCGCAACAGTCCCCAGAGGAAGAAAGGCATGGAGGGCCTGCAATGCCAAGAGGACCGCCCTCATCTCTAGGACATTTATATGCAGTATGGTCTTGGTCTGAGTCCACGTGCCTTGGACCGTCCTGCCCGCACAATGCCCCCACACCCTAGGTGGGAGGCGTCTGTGGTCACTGTGGCCTGGGGTGGTGACATAACAAAAGGTCGTCCTTTTTGAAGGGCTCGGGATTGAAGCCACCACACGAGGGAGTTCCTGCAAACCATGCTGAGGGGAATCAAGTCTAGCGGGTGGTGTAGAACAGACCATTGGACCTGCAACATCCACTGTAGAACCCTCATGTGCAGAGGAGCGTAAGGAATCAGATTGATCGCTGCCACCATGGACCCCAAAGCTCTCAGGACTAATTCTGCTGGGGGAGCAGGGGATTGAAAGAGGGCTAGCACATGCAGAGTTATGCTGTGAAGTCTGTCTGACGTTAGGAAGGCCCTGGCCTGGAGGGTATCTATCCTGGCCCCTATGAAGTCTAACACTTGGACAGGCTGGAGGAACGACTTTTTGACATTTATGGTTATCCCCAACCGGGGTGACATCAGGAGGAAGAAATCCCTGGCTAGAGAAAGTCGATGCCTGGTGGGGGCGGTGAGGAGCCAGTCGTCTAGGTACGGGAAGACCTGTATGCCCTGGAGCCTCAGGTGGGCCGCTACAACTGCCATGACCTTGGTGAACATCCTGGGGGCTGTGGTGAGACCGAAGGGTAGGACCCTGAACTGGTAATGACTGGCTCCTAGCCGAAAGTGGAGAAACCTCCTGGACCATCTTTCCATGAGAATATGGTAGTACGCATCCTTGAGGTCTATGGAGCACATCCAGTCCTCCTCCTGCAAGAGGGGCAGGATGGATTGAATCGTGACCATCCTGAATTTCTCTTTGGCAATGAAAAGGTTCATTGTTGACAGGTCGAGAATCGGCCTCAAGTCTCCAGTCTTTTTTTGGCACCAGAAAGAACCTGAAGTAGATACCTGATCCGGACTGGTCTGGGGGCAAATGCTGGATGGCTCTTTTTTCTAACAGCTTTTTTATTTCCAAAGCTGCGGCCTCCCTTTGAGTGGGTGGGACATCCGGGAGGTGTCTTGAGTAAGGGGACTTGCTGATGAAGGGGACTGAATAGCCTCTGGATATTATCTGAAGCACCCAGTTATCTGTTGTGATGGACTCCCATTGAGCCAGGTGCCTCGAAAAATGCCCCCCGACTGCCTCCAGAGAGAAGGAGTCGAGCAACTCCTCAGGGATGTTGTGCAGGTCAGTCGGAAAAGGGTTCCCATGACCCGGAGTTCTTCGGTCCCCCTCTGCCTCTGGGCTGGCGCCCACCTTGTCCCCCTCTGCCTCTGGGGGAAGAGGAGTCCTGAATGTTCTGGGCCTGAGATTTCTGGAACCACATCATCTTCTGCCCTCGCTGGTTCCTAGAAAAGGAACTTTGAGGGATAGAGAAGCGTATTCAGACGGCTGACAGCGTTTTCCCGTCATTCTCACTCTGGACCAGCATCTTGCGGACAGTCTTCCCAAAAAGGGTTGACCCGTCAAAGGGTGCATTCGCGAAGGACACCTTGAAGGATTCCGAGAAATCACAAAGTCGAAGCCAGGCATGACGCCTTAAGGCGATACCGGACCCGCTAGCTCTAGCGGCTCCTTCCGTGGCATGGGAAAGTAGCCACATAGAAGTACTGGACACTGACTTAAGAGTGGTCATACGAGCCGAGAAAGTCCTTTTATCCTCGGCAGACATGGGACTCTGGGGGAGACTCAGCGTATTCCTTGACCAGGTCCCGCTGCAGTCTGATTACATGGGCCAAATAATTCAGCGCCCTTATAGAAAAGGTACCTGAAGCAAAAGTCCACTTTCCAATACGGCCCATTGCCCGAGACTCCTTTTCAGGGGGATGGACTGAAGAACTTTCCTGGGATAGTTTCTTTTTGGTGGCCGCTGCCGCCACCACCATGGCATCAACCAGGGAACCCTTGCTCCATGAAGCTCTGTCTGCAGGGGGACTGAGAACCTGATTGGGCCTTCTAGGTATTGGCTCTACAGTGTCCGGCTCCTTCCATGCCCTGGTGATAATCATGTCGACCAGGGGGTTAGCTGGGGGACACCCAAGAGGTAGATGAGCCTGTGTCGAACGCCTCCAGGAATACCAACTCTCCTGGGAGGTTTTTTGGGCAGACCCCCCCCCTTTGGCAGAGTATTTCCATAATATCTCCAAAGGAGACATCGTCGGGGGGCGATTTTGGGGAAACCTCCCCTTCCTCCAAATTTGTACTCAGGGGAGTCCAAGTGCCTCCTTTTGCACAGGCATTTGTGAGGGACCTCCTCGGGGGGACTGTCCGAGGGAGGCTCACCCACGGATTCATGTTCCTCCAAGGGAACTGGCTGGGGTGTCAACGACACAGGCGGTACTGGGGGGGGGGACTGGATGATGGAGGACAAACTGAGTTGCGAGGGAGCGGGGGTGGATCCTGTGGAAAGAGTGAGGGGTCTCGGTCCCCCAGAGAGAACCCTCTCCACCATGAACGCCGAAGGGGAACCGGCCTAAGACAGGTGGCTGGGGCCCTCGGATCAGACGAGGGGACCGGCACCAGAGCCGAAGCGATCGGACCAGAGAGGACGGTGTGCTTCGACCGCACAGGAGCCGAAGACACACTCACCCCCTCGGATCAGACACCCAGCTCTCAGTTCCGAGAGCTCAGATCCGAAAGCGGATCTGATAAGCTCGAGAGCATGGCCGGTGTTGAGGTAGCAATCACCATTGGCGCTGAACCCCTGGGTCTGGGGCTCCTCGGATCCAAAGACTCCAAAATCCGGTGGTGGATCGGAGAAGGAGCTATTGGGGCAAACAGTGGAGCTGAACTCCCCCCCAGGGGGGGAAGCAGCAGCACTCCCATCTGCAGCTGAGTTTGCAAAAAGCGAAGTATCATCCGGTCCATATCTGTCTCCGAAATGCTTCGAGTAGACCTGGAAGAAGCCACAGATGCCGGCCGGAAGGGCCAACACGATGACGACCTCTAGGCTGGTCGGGTCTCCTCCTCCAGCTCCAGGGAGAAACATTGAGAATGGAGCCATGGGGAGGAAGGCTTGGACACTCAGAGGGGAAGAGACCACCTTAGCAGGAGGGGCCGAGGGGTCCAATTCGGCATGCCGCTTGTGGCTTCTTTTTCTCTCTCTCTCTCTCCCTTGTCTCTTTTTTGTCTTTCTTGGCCTCTCGTTCTCACTGAGACAAGGTGGGAGGGTGAGTCTCAGACAGGGGAAGAGGGCCAGTCGGCTGGGCAGCCGCAGCTGTTGCTACCGAGAGGGAAGGAGAAGAAGCGGATTCCGCGGGTAGAAGACCTGCCAGAATCAGCTTGTTCTTCCTATCCCTTAAGGCTCAAGGGTTAAAGGCCACACAAAAATCTGGCAGCCTGAGGAAAGGTGCGTAACCCCCCAAGCAAATCACACACAGAGTGTGACCGTCTGCTGGCAACAGCTTATGACCACACTCAGAGCATTTAGAAAAGGTCACTTTGTGACTTTCAGCCATACCAAAAGTACACACACAGCCACACACGCACACCTGAAAGAGGGAAAATTAGGGGCCTACAAAGGGATGAGAAACTACCAAAGGTAAAGGGGGATATAAAGGCTGGGTAGAAGGAAAACCCGTAGAAAGGTATTAAAATACACTTACACACCAAGTAAAGAAGAACAAAAGAGAAGTTTGAAGAAAAAAATTGCTAAACTTGCCTGGAGCTCTAAGAATCCTGTGCTTGGCAAAGCCGCAGCAAACGAGATCTGGGGATTGGAAGGAGGTTGCAGTGTAGTATGGGTAAGGGGGAGGAGCTTGGATCTTTTTGCTTGGTATGCTGCCGGCTCGGATCCGTAGCCCACAGGTCGCTGATCAAATGAAGTTAACTACTTCAGATCAGTTGTTTTGGCAATTGCTAACAAAATGGTTAAACAAATAAAGTTACCATACTCTTAACACCCCATCAACTCCAGTGACTCACCAGTGCAAATTTTACATAGTATTCTGAACTCTCTTATTCACAAACACCCACATTTAGTACAAACTGCAAAATTAAACCTTTTAATCCAACATAATCCTTCACGTAACTTTTTTTCATCTTCATATCCTCGGTGACTTACCTTGTGTATAAAGTTTTCCACTTTGTTTTGAATCCCCCACCACTTAAAAATCACAGTCACCAGTTTGTAGGCACACATGTATGGACAGTCGGTTTGGTTTGCTAGTTCTTTCTGAAACAAGATATACAAAATCGGTAATAAGTTAAAAAAAAAAAAAAAGAAAAGAGCAAATTATTTCAAAACTGTCAAAAGAGTTGTGACTACTATTATGGTAAATGCTCTAAAGTCAGTTATCTCCAATTCTGTGCCCCCATAACATGCCATTATCCCATCCTCCCCTTTATACACATTCCTTATTATTGGCTCTTCCTTTCAAGCCATACCTCTCACCTACCCCTGATTTAAGGAAATGTCCTAAATTTTCTCATAATGCTTCTCTGGCCCTACAAAAATCAGTGATACTTTAAGAAGGCGGTGGATCATAAACAAATTTCAACATACATTGAGTTGCAACATCCTTACCTCAGAAAAATGCCTCAATTTATATATTCATTCTGTCAACTTTCTAAATCAGGAGTATGAATACTTAAAAAGTGTCCTTGATTTGGGTAATTTGTCTCTGGATATTTTGGGTTTGACTCCAATTCTGGTGCTGTGAGGTTATCTATGCCTTCAAGCCTTGTGACAAAGCTAATACAGCAGTTTTCAAACGAAAGAAATCTGAAGCCTAAAGCCTCAAACTTGAGCCAATAAATATACCAGTCACTGTGGAATACTAAACTGAATATCCAGAGTTAACTTAGTTTGAAGTTCTCAAGTAGCACTTCTGGCTGACATACAACAGGCAACTTTTTTTTTATGTTTTTTTTTTTAGTTTTTTTTGAAAAATCACCATTATGAAGCCAACAACATATTTACATCTTTTTAAATAAATCACACAAGTTTATTAATGACTATAAGAAAATCTGACCAGGTTACACTGAGTTCTCCACGATCATATATACCTAAATCTGTCCTTTCAGGTTCCACTGGCTTCATATTTTTGAGTGGCTTACTCGCTTGTGAGGGGTCCAATATGGTCGTAATGGACAGGCTGGCGGAGAAGTCTCCAGCCTACAGATAGCCCCTGGTTCCCTTTTGACATCTGGAATCTCCCTCCACTCCTTTGATGCTAGTGAGGGGCTAAAAAGCTAAACAGTTGGCCCCATGAATCCTCATAAGAGTCTTTAAAAAGACCGTTTAGAGGAGCTAGCTGTGAGAACACACCTTAGTCACCCCAGTAAATTTACATAGTAATACTGTTATTTCGGCTGCTATGGGTGCTCTTTGTTAAGCAGCTCAAACTGAATCTGGAAATATTCAGTCTTGATAAAGACTACCCAGATGAGATGAAGTCGATTGGCAGCCCAGATTGTTGGCTGAGGTCCTTTTCACAGCAGACAAAAGAAAAGACGGTTCTTAATCTTCATTTCAAAAGCTTTAATGGCAAAGGAGTGCTGCTTAGATGATCGAGGTACAACAGTTACTGCCTTGGTTATACACACGGCAAAGGTGGGTGTGTACCACTCAGGACCCTCCCAATTGGTCAGAGATGGTGGGTTAAACAGTTACTGCATGCACCGAAATGGTGGGTCCATCCTGGTGTACTTGCAGTAGAGTTAACAAAATCAGAGCTGCCAACCAATCATGTCTCAATGTTGTAAGTCTACATTACCATGCTTATCAACGGTTTCAAACCACACTGGTGTTTAAGCAATCATATTAAAACAAAAGTTTTTCTCAGTCTTAGTAAAAAAGTGTACAGTGAGCAATGTCAGAGTCTGGAAGTTATCGTGGGTGGTGGAGATGGAAAACATCTAAGTTGTCCAGCGCTTTCGGTAGATCTTCCTCAGATTTGCCAAAGGACTCTACTTAGCCTAGATGAGTAATGCAATCAACAGAGTCTCCCCTCTGAAGAATCAAAGTGGAAAGATGGAAACAGTGTTTTTAGATTTAAAAAATGTGAAAGCTAATCACTGACTATACTATTACTCTTTGAAGCAAACCAAAATGACTAAATCAGCAAATTAAATACTAAAAAACAATAAAAACAAAAACTAAGAAACTAAAGATTAGAAAATTAGAAAACTAAAAAACATATCCCCATTTATAATTAGAGGAGCTAAACTTATACAAGGTGGAGGAAATGGCACCTGGGAACTGGGATGGGGTCAAAAACAGTGCTAGGTGGTCCATGGAAAATAACGCTATGGACAGAAAGAAACTGGGGTTAAGGGTCTGCCCAAGTGCAGTGATGGTTAAAGCACAGGGAAATGGTAGCCATCCAAAGGGGGAGGCCAATTAGATAAAAATAAAACTAATAAAATGAAGGACAAGTGATAAGTGGTGGAGTGGTTGCCGAAAACACTGAATATAAACCAAGCCCTAGGACACCGTTGGCGCTGTGTATGCTGGAGAGGGGTAGCTTCCTTAGAGGTAGCCGTGGTAGAAATTAAGACTGGAGTGTGGGATCATGGAACCAATGGAAACTCAAATTAAAACACTATGCCACTTGGGACCCTAATTATCAAACCAAACAGAAACATAAATAGGAAACATCAAGTAAACATGGAGAACGGCTACCCAAAATATATTCCAGAAGAGGAAAAAAAAGCTCAAAATAATTATAAGCTGTGTGACTGTAAGTGCACGGACATTATCTGATAAAGGGGATAAGGGTGAACTGAAAAATAAAAGGTGTGTGACTGTCCAGGGAGCTGAGACACTCGAGTTAAAAACAAGAGAGAAATGTATAGTGTGGCCATCAAAGAAAGTATAAACAACCAATGACTAATAGCTACAGGTATGGAAATGAACAACAAAGACTAATAGCTACAGGTATGGAAATGAACAAACAAACCAACTTGTAACTTTGTGTGGTACGGTCTTTGAGACTATTACGCTCATTGGGAGTGCGGTCTTAATGGATAGCCACTCTTCCTCTGTGAGTTGCCATACAGGTCTTAAGGTATTTCAAGTATCCAGGGATTACAGGCTGAAAATGACAGATAAACAATAAGTGGTATAGTGGGAGCCGATCCACTGAATTCAGATCTAGTACAAGGGCACCATTGGTGCCGTGTATGCGGGAGGGTAGAGCTTCCTTATAGGAGGCCATAGTAAAAAAAAACGGGGATGAAGTGGAGTGTGCAAAAAATGGAAACCCAGGAAATACAGCAGCACACCATGTGGGAGACTAGGGGAGTGGATACCAACTATTAAAAAAACGGGAAAAAACGAATAGAACAAATCAGTAAAAAGTGGAGAACAACTATCCAATAAATATCCAAGAGGAAATGAATATTAGTGTGAATATGGAGTTTAAATTAGTATAGACCTTTCCTGAAAACGAGGGGAAGAGGGAGTTGCGGAACAGAGAGCGAGAACTAGAAGCTGGGACAATCTGGAGCTATAAACCAAGAGAGAAATATAATGTAGCAATACAAAATGTAAAAAAATATAAAAAAATATATATAAAAAACTCAAAAACTTATACCAGCATGTGCAAAAAAATGAACTCACTTCAACTTTTAACTTTGAATCTGTTAAGGTCTTTGAGACAATTAAGCTCAATGGAAGCACAGTCTTAAGTTAGACATCCTTCCTTTGGGAGTAGTTGTATGGGTCTTACAGTACCCTGGAACTGTAGGATGAATAACCAGTGTTAACCCGATCTAAAAACTCAGTCAGTGGCCAGAGTCTATCCGGTGCTTCTGTTATAGGTTCATAGGTAGGTACTAGGCTATCGGCCCAAGGGCCTACGTAAGCTTAACCAGCAAGGTACCATAGCTTAAAGAAAGTTATTTTCCTGTGCCACTGTCCAGCAGACACACAGAAGTGATCCCGGGGTGAATTTCCTATTTCCCATCCACTTGAAGAGTGCTAATGAAGAACTTTGCTTGACATAGATGGGTAGCTTGTTCCAGAGTATAGGAGTATAGCATATCCCGTTTATTGTGGTGACAAGGTTTAGGTCCCTAGAGCGTGTAGCTTGGAGGGATTGGGATTTCTTTAGGTGTAGCATGTCCAACAGCTCTGGGTTTGACATAGCTTTACATGTTAGGCAGGGATCACCTCGGAGTAGGCGATATGCTACGGAGTAAAGCTGGAGTTTTTTTTATAGGAACTTTTCGTGAACAAGTTCACGGAGGTTCAGGATCGGAATGAGTGATTCTGTTGTGTTGAGTCCTAGGGTCTTTTTGGCTTGCAGCCTGATCTGCTAGCTAAGTTCCTTCCTTTCTAGATGGTCATTGGTGTTGCCATTGGGTGGAGTGTCTGGAATCTGGTCTAGGATGTGGAAAGTGAACTTTTTGCAGCCTGCCCTGTTGCGAATATGGACTGCTAAGGGGCTGGAGGTTGTCAAGTACCTAATGTCGTGGTAGTGCTTGGCTATCCTTGTCTTGAGTTTGTTTATTGGATTCATATTTTGTATATTTTAAACAGTAAAACGTGTCACCAATTTTCCATAAAAATCATTGTAACTTTTTTCTCCTTTGTATACATTTTCTTTTTAATGTTGATGTACGGAGATTTCCTCACTAGGCCTCTGCTGAAAATAGTTTTACTGACACAGTCAGATTAACCTGAAAAAAAATAAACAATCTAAATGGTGTAAACCTCAAAGGACTCAAGAGTTTACCATCTTAAACACACAGATATAATCTTGTATGAACACTTAACGAAAACACACAATACAAAATGGCAAGCAGACTACCAAGCAGGAGACTATTTCAAGATATTGCCTTACTTAACTCTGTTCATAAACTCTCTTCCTATGAATGTTAGTGAAATAAAAGTCCTTATAAAGACTCAGCATAATTTTCATTCAAAAGTCATCCCAAACTCTATTTTCCTAGTCTTGAAAACACTAACCAGTTTGAAATTTTAGCTCAATTATCTAGTCTTATATTGGTTGTAAAACCCATAAACCACTAAGCTTTACCGCATTTATTTCTTACCATAGTAGTGATTCTTATTACTCAGTCAGCATACATTTTGCTCACCCAGATACAGTATAACAATTTTATGCAAGAAATTGTACCTTAGCCCTCCCCTTCTCCATTGCTCCATCCGCTGATTCATAAATAAAATCAGCAAAAATGGCAATCACATTCTGTGCAATATTAAAGCTTACACCACCCCAGACAGAAGCACCTCCCATAGTAGAGTAAAATCTAACCCATACATTTTTAACCAAATTAAACAAACCTACACAATGCTTACATTTTCTTTACATTTGGGCTGTGACAGTATCAGAAAAAACAGGTGATTCAACCAACCATTTCATTCAGACATTTTTTTTTTTTTATGCAAGACTAATAGCACCCACATTTTAACATTTCAAAATTAGCCCACACCCAGTTCTTCCAAAATCTACTATATGTATTAAAACAAAATTTTACCAAGATGCTGGGCTCATAACTTTGGTCCAAAACATTTATCATAAATCACCATATAACACCTCTCATGGATATATATATCCTTACATACTTGAAAAGCATACACCCCCAGCAAGAACATACCCACAATACACTTTCTACATTATATTTGGATGTTGAAAAATGCTTCAAAATCCTTCCCAGTCATACCTCCTATGCCATTCTTGTTTTAATAACTGATAGACATATTATTCCTTCCGTTTAACTTAAACTAGTACACACGTGTGAGAATGCTCTATAACAGATGATCTAGCATGGTCGTTGTTGCAAAATATCCAACTTCTAATGTTATGAGAATGTAAAAATGAATGACCAGGTGGCCACCTCATGAATGGCATGGCTCAAAACCTTCCTTGAAAAAGAGTGCCAAGGTAGAAGCTGCCTTGACAGAATGCACTCATGTTCTTTTCACAGCAGAAGACAATTTAGTTCACTAACCACATGCAGATCATTTACTCAGTAGATGGTTTGCCCTCCTTATGGATAAAGGCTACAAAAATGGTTTGTTGTCAGATGAACGTGGTCCTGTAATTGTCTGTGGACATGTAACAAGCAGTATCCCATGTCCATTGATTCTGGAGTTAAGAAGAACACTAGCAGCTGGTCTGACTTACGAACAGCTCAAACCATTTTTAACATAAAGGTAGAAATCATAATAAGGATAATTATCACTGTGGAAAACTGTGAATGGTTTCTTTTGTCATCAGGGCTTGCACCTGTCACCATGGAGATGGGTTCCTGAATAGAAAAAGGAGTAGCAATGAGGCTGTCAGATCAAATAGCCTAAGGTCAGCTGCTGCTCCAAAATAGAAGATACCAAGCTCTTCTCCATGGCCATATATGAATGACTCCCCCTAGGAGCTGCTTGATCAATGCTTCAAAATGTCAGATGTGACAGTAGCAGGAGACAACTGATACAGCTGAAACATGCATTGTTCTAAATCAGTAAGTTAGACCTGCTCTAAAGAACCAAACAATTCAGCAAGAATGGTTACATCCACTTTCATATGTTTACAGGCAAGTACTAGGCTAGTTACCTTTGTGGGCCATTTTAAGCCTAGCCAATTCCTTTCTGGTGCTTGAATTAAACTATCCTATTTGGTGTTAGACTGTCTAGTTGCACCACCACTGAGAACCAATGCAGCCTGCTCCAAAGTGGACCTATTCCCTGCATTCCTTTTTCACAACCTAAGAAATTAGGGGCTGTGGGGAGGGAAGGCATACAAGGACTGGTGTCATCACTAGAAGTAAAAGGTATCCAGACACCAGGCCTTGCTGTAAGGGAGACAGTAAACCAGGAGTTGATAGTTTGCTGGGGAGCAATTTGTGGCTTTCTGCAGTGTTCAGCACTTTGAAGGCAAGTATGCTGCCCTGATATTCTGACTGGACCAATCTGCAAACTTGCAGAACTGGATTACCAGCAATGCACAGAAGACACCACTTCATGCCCGATTGTGATCTTTCCAGTGTTGAGCAGTAGGTCTCCCATTTTCACTGATTCACGAAGACTTTTATGGTGAACAGGAGTGCTAATGTCTACTTCAGATTGCTGTGCATTTGCAGAAGGCAAGGATGCATCTGAAAAAATCCCATTTGGGCATCCCATGCAAAATCTGAGTATCAGTGGTCAGAAATTGGGTAGGCCATGGCACTAGAATGGTTTTCCTTCATTCCTACATACTTTGTCCACTCACCATGTGAATTCTCTTTGGACAGAGGGCAACAAGGAGAGTTCAACTTCCAGCAGTTGAGACTGTTGACTCCAAGAGTCCCCCCCACAGGAACTAGTGAATCCTCCTCCTGCACATTCTGAGTTGTGGAACCATCAGAATGGTTCCAGCTATGTAACCATGTAGCCAGGGATGTCTGGAGGCAATGGGTTACATGGCTGCAGCCATATATCCCAAAGCCTTCAGATATCCGTGGCCGTCAAGCAATCCCTACTAGTCTGCTTGCAAAAGGCGGAACTTATGCTGAAGAACTTCTCTCCTTCAGGAGGCAGACCCTAAGCACAAACCCCACTCTTCTGTGGTCAGGATCACCACTATAAAAGTCTTGATCCTACCTAGAGTGAGGCTTGACTTGAGAAGGATGACTAAAAATCTCTGATAGTTGAGGCAATCTGTGGGAAAGCTGGGAATGCTTACAATTTGGTATAATGACTGTCTGCAACAGGCAATCACATAAGTAGGGGTATAAGTGGAAGCCTTTTTGTCTGGTAAAGACCAACACTGTGAACACCCTGGGCACAAAAGAGAGCCCAAACGGCAAGGAGATAAATTGGAAATGCTTGAGTCCTGACCTGAATCTCAGAAATGTCATGTGTAATTTGGGAATAAGTATGTGCTAGCAAGCATCCTTCAGGTCCACATTGCAATGAGAAAGAACCAAGAGAGGACTAAGAGAATAGTGACTGTAGGATGAGCATCCTGAATGTGGGTACCTGCAAGAAGAGATCAAGACCGAATACGTCTTGAATCGGTCTCCACAGTCTGTCTCTTGTAGGTACTAGAAAAAAGCATGAGTAAAAAACTAATTCTTCCTCTGCTAGCACCCATTACACTGCAATCCTGATCTAGAAGCCAATAAATGAAGGGCAAGGCCAGACATAACAGATCTTCTGGTACCAAGGACATCCCCATGAAAGGTAGGATGGACTCCTCTTGTACCCTTTTGCTATGATGCTCAACACTCAACTGTCTGATGATGAAATTTGCACAAGCATGGGAAAAAAAATCTACCTTCCCAACAGGGTTAAGTGCAATGGAAGGGGGAGAGGAGAAGGTAGCAAGGGTAGGGAAGGAATTTGATTTATAGCTATTCACAAAGTTTGTGAACCTCCACATTATATCTTTCGCCATATTCTGCCACGTTTGCTTCTTTCTTGATTTCTTTGCTTTCATCTGTGGATCTTTTGCCTGGCACCTGAAAAAGGTGTCAGTCTTGGAAGGACAACTCTTGCTATACTGTGGGACTGGGGAGTGAAAGAATGTGTCGTCTGCATGATCTTGCATTTTTTTCCCCACTATGTTTTGAATACACCCAGCAGGGGCTTCCCAAACAGACTTCCTTGTCTATGGGGGAGACTCAAGAGTTCCCCAATGATGTTGTCCTGTAATGTCTGACCCATAAGCAAGGCATGGTGCCTGATGATTGAATTGGTAGCTTGCTGCCTTAGAGACTACATCTACTACATTGTAACCATTCCTTATCGTGTTTCTCCACAGTTTAAAAAATGTGAAGACATTTCAGGATGTGGAACTTGAGAACATTTCTACCTGAACCTCTGTGGACAAGTCCCTTATTTGTATAAGGACTCCTGCAGTCACACTGAATAAGCAATTTATTGCCCTAGACAGCAAGATGGCCGGACTATACATCTGTTTTCCCAATATTTCCAGGAATTTCCTTTCATTCAGTTATGTGCATGGGCCTGGTACAAGCTTACCACCACTTATGACCCTTTGTAAAATCCTTGGGGCGGATATTTTCCTAAAGTATTGGTGCAATTACTGCATTCTGTAAAATGTATCAGATTCCTTGGTTGCAGGGGATTATGAGTTTGGCTGCAGGGAGGCCAATAGGAAGGCATCCACAAAGACTTCAAATGCCACAGGAATCACTGTGAGCTTAAGCTTCTCCAGCCCCAACCCCACCAGAGTCTAACGTGCTTCTTTGTCCTCATAAGGGTGACTCCTAAAAGCATATGGTCTTGTGGGGAACGTGATGAAATGAAGTTCCCTTCACTTTTGCTGTATTCAGCATGTGATGCGGGAAGGTGCAATTTGCAATGTATAGTTTAAGTCATGGTGTTCATCCTGGATGAACTAGATTCCATAACATGCAAAGTACTCCTCTATCTCCACCTGTTCTGGGGTAGTGGATATCAGGAACCTGTTAGTCACTGCTTGCTACTGGTGAAGAGTTCTGACTAAAGATATTGCATAAAAATCATACAGGAACCCACCCAACTATGAAGGGAACATGCCACTTGGTGTGGCTTGCTCATGGAAGAATGCTCTCTCTGGTTTCAAGAAAATGATTCTTAAATTCCCACATCCTAGCTCCTTTTGTCTGATGCTCTCATGCTCCCAGGTAGTCAGTAATGGAGGGCAGAGTTCTTCCTCTTAAGATATTGAAGATAATGTTTGGAGGTCTGCCATTTTAAGAAAAGGTGCATGTAACATATCTGGCACTTGGCCTGGGAGGATGTGGTAGTAGCTACTTGCATACCCACCTCAAAAGGGAATGGACAAGGCCAGTAGACCTATTAGATGCTACTACTATGGACTTGACACCAACTTGCTGGTTGAGGCATACTCAAGACTTTTGTAACAGGGGTATAGTAATTTTCTTCTCCTCAATATCTTTCCAGACTATCCTCTCTCTTCAACCTCCTTATGCCAGTGCACTATTTAATGGGTTTTCTTGAGGCTAATGCTTTCCCACAAACAGAGTAGGTGACTACTCAAATGCTTGCAGCACGGTGTCCAATTCCTTCTACATTAGCCATGTTCTAAGTGCAGCTTACCCTCTTTAGGTTTCCCTATTAAACCTTGAAAATATGGCAATCCAGCAAAAGGTGATATTTTCCCAAATTTTAACAAAAATAAAAATAGTGGAGTGGACTCTTATCTCAGCAATGGCTCTTCAAGCCTGTATGAGATATATCCCAGAAACTGCTACTTAATTTTAAAACAGTAATTAGAAAAAAAATTAAAGAAACTTTCCCCAACATGACACTTATCTTTTGCAGATTTGCAACAGAAGTCCTGTGGCTATATGCCGAAATTAGTAATGATAGACATGTATTCCTAAAGGGGGGGACTGAAGATGGCAAAGGCCAAGCACTTGATTTATCTGGGAAGCAAGACTGCATTTAAATGTATATGGTACATCACCCTACATTTTTACGTACAAGACCTGCTAGGCAGATGTCAACTTACTGCTGACTCCCACATGTTATGACTACTATTAAAACAGCAACCTAATACTAAACATCTTTCCTTATCCACCTATACCTGACCGCAATACTCTGATTTATTTATTTATAAATCTGTTAACCAGGTAGGTGCGCTGGTCCAGGGCCCCATTTCAGACACAGCCCAGGCCATAAGGCAAAGCAACAGCATTTTCAATACTGACTTATGCTATGATTTATTTTAAGGCACAGTAACAGTATTTTACAATACAAGTACATTACAGGTAGTTAAGAAATGGGTAACTGCAGTAGCAGCACAAAAATTTCAACGTTAACAAGTACTACATTTATTGGACAAAACTGATAAATTCAAACATAGGCCACTAATAATAGCAATCTCTACAGCTTCCAAAAAAATGTCTTTTACAAGACAAATTGCAACCTTTCAAGACTTGCATTCCAATATACACACAGGCTTTGAAGCAAATAATGGTTTACCCTCACAGTCTTGAGTACAGACAAATATGAAAGGTGACTACTGGCTCTAATTTACCCAAAGGTGATTAACCATTTCACACAGCTTTAATCAGTCTATTACCTCACTCTGTCTACATAAATACATTCCACCCAAGACTGTATCCATTAAGAAAAACTTAAAAACACTTGGGAATGTACAACAGTACTGCTGTCTTGGAACTTAACTGTAATTATATATTGCTGAGTGTATTCATTGTTGTAGTCATAACACTTCTAACTCCTGCCTGCAAGGAGTCCACTGACAGGCTCGACCTCTTGAGCTCTACCTTTCTTTCTAGGATTTGGATTAACGGACATAATGGTAACAATGTCACTGGTATAGGAGGGTCACAAGACAATGTCATCTTTATTGCTTTTTTTTGCCTTGTCTAAGCCATAAGAATACAAGTGGACTTGGAACAGTCATCCTTCAGGAGCAGTGATTAAACCCTATTATACAATGACCCCCCATTAATATTCCAAAACGTGCACGCTGATTGGCCAGCGTGCACATTGTAAATCGACTTATACCAATGGAAAAAGGTCCGGTCGCCCGGACTTTTTCCATTAGTATAAGTCTCTTTTAAAACACTGTCTCGCTATGTTAAGAGTTTAACATAGCGACACAGCTTTAAAAAAAGCAACGGAGATCTCCGTTGCTTTTTTTAAAGCTATCTCGCTATGTTAAACTCCTTTAACATAGCGACACAGTGTGTAAAAAGCAACGGAGATCTTGCTTTCTCCGTTGCTTTTTTTTTTAAACATGTCTCGCTATGTTAAATGGGTTTAACATAGCGAGACAGCTTTAAAATAAGCAACGGAGATCTCCGTTGCTTATTTTAAAGCTGTCTCGCTATGTTAAACTCATTTAACATAGCGAAACAGCAAAAAGCAATGGAGATCTTGCTTTCTCCGTTGCTTTTGGCCACAGCTCTGATGTACTGCATAGGCATATGCATGCGCAGTACATCAGAACTGCCGCGGATACCAGACAGCTGCGGAAGGGCAGCAAAGAGGCATTATACAATGCCATTATTTAAGAAAAGTAATTATTTATTTTCTTAAATAATGTCCTAGTATAATAGCAATAAGCCACGCCTGGGTGTGGGTAATGCGGGATTTACCCACGGTTGTCTTTTTTGGTCCCTCGGGACCAAACCACGCCAACCGTGGGTAAATCCCGCATTACCCACACCCAGGCGTGGGTTATTGCTATAATGTTCCAAACAACTTCTCCAGGTTCTACATGAGTCAAGGTGAAAGAGGGTGCCTAGAAGGGATAGAGAAGCAAGATAGCAGTAAAGCAAATATTGCAGCCACCCCTACCCCATGAATGCAAAAGGAGAGGGTGATAAGAAATGTTTACAACTACAACACTGAATATATTTGAATATCAACAACTATGATTAAGTTCTTAACAAAAGCTGTACTACTTTCACTGTAATATTCACTGCTGCAATCATGACAACTAGAAATACTCCTAGAGCTGAAGAACGATTGGGTGGCTGACCCTGAGAAAGTTGTAGAGGGCAGCTGCAGCAAATGCTGCCCTGGCACTTGATACAAAACCTAGATTGTATTGTTTGGATAAAGTATAGAATGACTGCTTACACTACTAAAAAGGCTACAGTGGCAAAAGGAAACTGGTCTTAACATGGCCAGAACCAGATCTACTATGAAACAAATGGCAAAAGCAGATATAGTGAGATAGCCATTTTGATGCAGTCTCCTTATTTGCAGGCTTTGATTCCCTGCCCTTTGCAAATGAAACACTGTCCACATAAAATCTGTTTATGTAAACCTAAGGAATGTAAAATCTTATCTCCCTCAAACAGTGAATTTAGAAAAATGACAGGGAGGTGAATGGTCTGGTTTAGTGACAGTTCTGTTATCACTTTTGCCATAAACTGCTTGAAATGTTATCCTATCCTTGTGAAAATTCAAAAATTATTCTTTACACACAAACTTGCAATTTTGACAACCTCCTGGGAAGAGGTACTGGAAGAATATGGAAGTAACTGGATCAAAAGATAGTGATGTGAGCTGTTCTATGTCAGAGTTAAGGTCTCATGCTAGTGCAATCAACTTTTTTGCAGTCCAAGATGCAACCTCCCCTCCCCTTCAGGAATTGTACAACTGTCAGCTTGCAGTAGCAGACAAGCTGCAATAGCAGATACATGCATCTTCAAAGGGGTATACAAAAGTCTTATTTTGTAAATGTGACAGAGGTGAGAACCAGGGATATTTGTGCAAAAATATAGGTCTTGGTTTCTAATAATGCAGCACAGAGGGGATCTTTTCCATCTTGCTAGGTAAAATTTCCTTGCATTAGGGTTCCTAGCCTCCCTCAGTTTTTAGCTTTTCCTCCCTGAATGGGATGAGTGCTAGGATAATCAAAGTTATTAGCCTTAAAGGTCACATGTTGGGTGTAGCATGGACTCTCTGTTCTGAGTTAGGAGGTGGATTCTGTCCTTGCCAGGTCAACAGGAGGAAGAACCAGTGATGTCTTGGCCAAAGGGGGGGGGGGGGGGTTGGGGCATGTAATAACCTGGGGATTAAGGTTATTGAAGGAGAGAGAGAAACAGCCATGTCAATAGAATGAAGGTGGCATCTACTTCCCAGGCACCTGGAGATGCTGCTACGATGTGCAATTTTTCAGTTGTCCACTATCTGGATGAGTAAAAAGGTCTACTTTTTGCAAACTCCATTTATTCAGTTCAAGAACACATCTTTAACATACAATTGCTGGGGTCTGCCTATATCCTGCCCAGCTTGTCTAGTAGGGCGCTGTCTTGAGATGGGATGCAGTTCATTCTGAGGGTCAGACCTGACTGCTGCATCATCCCCCAAGTTTACAATGTTAGCTTGCATCATAAGTAGGAATGGGTACCCCTTGCTTGCTAGTGTACTATATAATGCTGGTGTTGTCCATAAGGATGTTCAGGGTTCCCAGTCTCCAAATCTGTTAAATACTTTCGGGGATAATATCACTGCAATAATCTCTTCAAAACTGATGTGTCTTTCTGAAATTCTGTTCCATGAACCCTGATTACTCAAGTCTCCATGTGCTCTGCAGGCTGTGCTGGACAAGTTTGATGACAGTCAGATCTCCCTGTAACATTGTGAAAGGTACCTCTGAGCTGAGGTATACCCAGTTTATCCACCAGGGAAGCTCTTTCTGTATACAAGATACGACTGAGACTGGATATTTCAAAAATTGGGTGCTACTACACCATTTGTTTTTGGAGGTATTACAGCTTCTTCATGTGAAATTTTGCTAGAGGAACCATTAGCATGCACAGGAGCTATTTACTTCAGAATGTACAGTTGTGTACACTTGCCATGTATGTAGATGTGAGTGTATTCACTGTTGCAGTCCTAACAAATGGGTTATCTGGCTCCCAGTAGCCCTCGATCGGCCCGAATAACAAAGGTAAGGGAATATGACGTCGGCTGCCGTTGTTTGTATAGGACATCAGTATCCTTGATACAAAAGGAGGCAGCTGACGTCACCTCCTCAGTCTTTCTTGACACAAATGTCAGGAGCCCCCAAGTAAACAATGCTTAGACAAAAAATAAGGCATCCTTGGTAAACCAAATAAAACCTGCATCTTAGGAAAGGAGAGCAGGAGAATACCAAAACTGAGGGAAGGAGGGATGGTAACCAGGACTGCAACAGTGAATACACTCTAACATCTACATTTATGGTAGGTAAACAACTGTACTATGCTCATCGTGTTTCACTGTTGCAGTCATTACACTTGGGTTGAATCCCAAAGCTGAGGTTGGGTGGCTGGGCCTAAATAGAATTAGGAGTGGCTATGAGGCCCTGCAGAACTGCAGTGGTAAAGCCTGCTCTGGATTTAGAGTAAAGAGGTAAGTGGTAGTGCTTTGTAAAATTGTGCACTGAAGCGCAAGTTGCAGCCTCCAAAATGTCCTTGGTTGGCACTCCTCTGAGGAAGGCTGCTGAAGTGGCTGCTGCTCTGGTTGAATGTGGCCTAATGCCCTTAGGCACTGATTTGCCATATTGTGAATAGCAGAAACGAATGCAGTGGCCTATCCATTTTGAAACAGTCTGCTTTGAAATAGCTTTTCCTTGCGATCCTGCAGCATATGTCACTAAGAGCTGCTCAGTCCTTCTGAAAACTTTAGTTTTGTCCAAGTAGAAGCGTAGCTGTCTGTGTATGTCCAAAGAATGCAGAAGTCTCTCCTCCTTATTCTGTGGGTTTGGATAAAAGGTAGGCAAATGAATGGTTTGGTTAAGAGCCACACTGGACACTACCTTAGGCATAAATGTTGTGTTTGTCCTTCGAGAAACCCTGCCCGGATGGAAAATAATAAAAGGTTCCACAGCCATTAGTGCCTGTAACTCAGACTCTTCTTGCTGAAGTAATTGTTAGGAGCAGAGCTGTTTTCCATGATATGTATTTTATCTCAGCTGTATTGGCTGGCTCAAAAGGAGGCAGTGTGAGCTTTTCCAAGACAAAATTGAGGTCTCATGCAGGTATTGGCGATCTCCTTGGAGGTCTTATGTTCTTGGCCCCTCGGAGGTACTGCCTTAGCAGTGGATGTGAAAACATAGGTGGTTCCATATTGTAATGAGCTGAAATGGCAGAGGCATGGATCTTAATTGATGAGAAGGATAGGCCTTTGTCCAGCATCTCAGTTAGGTATTGTAAAATCTGAGGAATATTTGGTACAAGCGTGTCAATTCCTTGTGCCAGATTCCAAGCACAGAATCTCTTCCATTTTTCTGCATAAGATTTTCTGGTGCTGGGCCTCCTGGCCTCCAAAATAACATCCATAACTGCTTTAGAGAGAGGTGTGTTCTGAATGGTTACATTATCCGCCATGCAGCCAGATTTAGGGTTCGGAGTTGGCTGTGCAGGATCTGATTGTTTTGTTGGGTCAGTAAATGAGGAATTTGAGGTGATGTCCAGGCTGGGCCTTGAGACAAGCTCTTTAGGATTGGGAACCAGTGCTAGCATGGCCAGTCTGGGGCAATCAGCATCATTTTTGGCTTCTCTTGTCTGACCTTTAGGAGTACCTTGGGGAGGAGAGGCAGTGGAGGAAAGGCATATACTGTAAGGGTTTTCCAGCTGAATGATAGAGCATCCACTTTCCATGCTTGTTTGTGATGAGTCCTTGTGCAGAATATCTGTAGTTGGCAGTTGTGAGGGGAGGCAAATAGATCTATGTCTGGGCATCCCCATTTCCTTGTTATCATGCTGAAGATTTGTGGATCTAGTTTCCACTTGTGAGGATCCATGAGGTTTCTGCTTAGTTCGTCTGCCAGAGTATTTGTCTTTCCTGGCAGGAATTGTGCTTGCAGGTGTACTTGATAAGTCAATGCTGTGTTCCACAAAATCATGGCTTGTCTGCAGAGGGGGTAAGAATGTGTGCCTCCCTGCTTGTTTATGTACCACATGACTGTAGTATTTTCCGTCTTTATCAGCAGTTGTCCTAGATAAAGTAGATCCTTGAAGGCTGTCAGGGCATTCTGTACAGCTAGTATCTCTTTTTGATTGTTATGAAGATGCATTTGGCTTGCTGGCCATGTGTCCTGAATAAATTTTCCTGCCATGTGGGCCCCCCCAGGCATAATCTGATGCATCTGTTGTTAGTGTCTGCCTGGCTGTGGGTAAAGTGAAATGTCTGTCCCTTGTTGTGGTGACAGGCCTGTGCCCACCATCGAAACTCCTGTTGCAGGCAGGGAATGAGGGTAATTAATGTTTCCAGGCTGAGGCAATGTTGAGTCCAAACACTTTTTAGATACCATTGTAGTTTCCTCATATGCAGTCTTGCATATGGAATTAGCAGAATGCAGGATGCCACGAAGCCCAAAGCCTGCAGAATTTTTCTTGCAGATAACTGGGTCTTTGTTGCCAACATTTCGAAGAAGTCAGTTGCCTTTGTTTGTCTGGCGTGAGATAAGCCATCTGGGCAGTTGTATTTAAGCTTGCACCCAGGAATATTATCCCTTGAGAGGGTACCAGTTTTGATTTATTTTCATTTACTGTGTACCCTAGGCAAATTAGTAATCTTTTTACAAACACCAGATGCTTCAGTAGAATGTCCTTGTTCTCTGCTTGAATAAGGCAGTCGTCCAAGTAAGGATATATTTGGATTCCTCTTTGTCTGCAAAATGCAATTACTGGTGCCAGGCATTTTGTGAAGACCCTGGGTGCAGTAGATAAGCCAAAGGGCAGTGCAGAGAATTGGTAGTGAATTGATCCAGCTATGAATCTGAGGTATCTTCTGCAAGATTGTCTGATTGGGACATGCAGGTATGCCTCTTTGAGGTCCAAAGTTACAAGCCAAGCCTTCTTGCCCAGCATGGGCAGAAGCTGCTGCAGAGTCAACATTTTGAATTTTAGAATGTCCAGAAAATTGTTTAGAATAGACAGGTCCAGTATTGGTCTCCAGGCTTTGTCCTTTCTGGGCACCAAGAAAAGTCTTGAGTAAAATCCTTGTCCCTGCTCTTGCTGTGGTACTCGCTAAATAGCCCTCATGTCCATGAGGGATGAAAAGTACAGTTGTGTACCTACCATAAATGTAGATGTTCGAGTGTATTCACTGTTGCAGTCATTACACTTGGGTTATCCTGCTGGCAGGCTACCCGCAGTCAGCCTGAATTCCAAAGTCCTGGTCCGGCATCAGTTTCTGTCGCCTCTTCCCTGACGTCAGGGCGCCAGGGGTATTTAAGATGCAGCAGACGCCATTTTCTTCAGTTTTCCTTGCCCCAGATGTCAGGTGCCCCCAGGAAGGTAGGCAATACATATTGCTTATAAAAACATGCAGTAAAATAAAAAAATACCTTCATCTACAAGCAAATACCCCACATAGGTTGTATAGGATAGAGAAGTATAGATAAGTCCCAGCAAAGAAAGGGGGATGGAGGGTGGGTAACCTGGACTGCAACAGTGAATACACTCGAACATCTACATTTATGGTAGGTTCACAACTGTACTATGTTCATCATGTTTCACTGTTGCAGTCATTACACTTGGGTTGAATCCCAAAGAAGAGGTAGGGCGGCTGGGTCTAAATAGGATTAGGAGTGGCTATGAGGCCCTGCAGAACTGCAGTGGCAAAGCCTGCTCTGGATTTAGAGTAAAGAGGTAAGTGATAATGCTTGGTAAAAGTGTGTACTGAACTCCAAGTTGCAGCCTCCAAGATTTCCTTGGTTGGTACTCCTCTGAGAAAGGCTGAAGTGGCTGCTGCCCTGGTAGAATGTGGCCTAATATTTTTAGGCACTGACTTGCCATGATGTGCATAGCAGAAATGAATGCAGTGTCCTATCCATTTTAAATAGTCTACTTTGAGAAAGCCTTTCCTTGTGATCCTGCAGCATATGCTACAAACAGTTGCTCAGTTTTTCTGAAAGCTTTTGTTTTGTCCAAGTAGAAGCCAAGCCTTCTTGCCCAGCATGGGAAGAAGTTGCTGCAGTGTCAACATTTTGAATTTTGGAACATCCAAGAAAGTATTTAGAATGGATAGGTCCAGTATTGGTCTCCAGGCTTTGTCCTTTCTGGGTACCAAGAAAAGTCTTGATTAAAATCCTTGCCCCTGTTCTTGCTGTGGTACTTTTTGAGAGCAGAAATTTGATTTTGCGCCTCTGCCCATTGATTTTGTGGCAGGTCTGGCATACCTTTTGGCCTTGGTAGGGTGTGAAAGTGGAACCTGTAACCCTGAGAAACAATATTCAGTATCTATTTGTCCTGGGTGATCATGTGCCAATTTTGTGAGAAAAGTGCTAGTTTTCCCCCTAAGGGTGCTGCCAAAAGGTAAGTGCTTGGCATTTGTAGAGGGAAGTCATTGGGACTGTTTCCTATAAGATTGTGATTTGTCTTCTCCGCCTTTGGGGGCTGAAGCACCCCATTGTTTAGGTCTGTATGAGCCTTAGGGCTGAGATCTGCTTCTTGGGTGTCTGTATCTGCCTCTTTGTGACCTGTCTGACACTGGAAAGGACAAATTTTAGAAGGCCAGTTCCTGCTAAATCTAGGTGGCTGAACCTGTAAGAAATCCTTTACTGTCTGCATTGATTTTGCTTTATCCTCCATTTTCTTTAACACCTCTTCTGCCTTTACACCAAACAAAGTATCATGCTGTAATGGAGCATCCAATAATTTTGCTTTAGCATGATCAGGTAAACTTTGTTCTTTTAACCAAGCATGCCTTCGAATGACAGAACCTGTAACTGCGGCCCTGCAAGAAGCCTGAATCAAAACCACATTGCAGAGTATGCTTTCCCACTTGTTCAGCTGCATGCAATAAATCCTGAATTTCCTTATTGTCAGTACATTCTGAGCTTGTAAGCATTTTCTGTTTTAGCAAAGACATTAGGTATTGTTGATATTTAAGCATGTGAAACTGGCAGTTTAAAGCCCTTACAGCTAAAGTAGCAGAAGTGTAAACTTTTCCCCCATCTATCCAGTGCTCTAGAATCCCTATCAGAGGGAACAGGGTTTTTTGCAGTGGAAGCCTTGACCCCTTTGGGACCCTGAGAAATTGTTTCTGGGTCAGCAGCAGGGTTTTTATAAAGAAATTTATGAGAGTCTGGGACCCTGTAATACCTATCTGGCTTGACTGGTGCAGGGGGTAAAGAATCAGGAGACAAACTGGATTCAGAAAAAACATCATCAACAAGATCTAGTACAGGAGGGATAGCAAGGGGCCTGTGCTGAGGCAGTAAAAAAGTCCCTGAGCCTTTTCTTGGATTCTGAATAATCCTGGCTCTCCCAATGGAAATGCTCCCTCATGGTGTGCAGGGTTTCCCCAAAAGAGTAATCCTCAAGAGGAGAGACTGAAGGGATTGATTCTTCAGCATCAGAATCCTAATAGGGAGGAAGAGAGTATCCCTGTTCAGAAGAGGAGTCAGGAAATGGAAACCTGATCTGAAGAGTCATATTCTGTCTCTTGCCTAGGCCTTTTATCAGGAGGGGGGATGGGAACCCCTGATCAAAGTAATTAGGTATTCGGCCATTTTAAGCATCTGTTTCTTTGGCATGGATTTCTGTCCAGGAAAATGCTGTACTTGTTTCTTTGTCTTTAGAGCTGTTTTAGTCTTTGCCTTTGAAGCTGAGGTTGGCTTGACATATAACTGTGTAGGTCTGAAAACACCCTCAGAACCCGATGCCTGGTCAGCAGCTCCAGATCCATCTGAGGGAATAGTTTCCGAGTGTCCAATACCTTGAGTATCCAGGGGCCTAGTTGGCTCCACATGGGAGTCGGAAGCGGCCTGTGGCTCTGAGGTAGCGAGCGTCAGGGGCTGTGAAAGCGCCTCACTGAGAACCGGCGACTGGCCTAACGGAAGCCTCGTCGGTTTTGGACCTCGGATGCCTGTCCTTTTCCTTGCGCTTTTTATAAACGCCAGTCATCGGCTGTTCTGATGGCATTATATAATGAAATCTTCAGCCAAAGTAATGAAAGGCAAAATTGTACCGACGCTTAACAGTGCGTTGGTTAAATCTAGCACAAAACCGACAGCTAACAACATTGTGGTCAAGGCCTAGGCAAGGAATACAGTAAGAATGAAAATCCTTAAGAGGTATTTGCTTCCCACAAGAAATACAATTGTTAACTTTTTCTGACATCTGTCTGGAGCAAGAAAAAAGTTTCCCCAACGGGGTACTTGGCTTTAATGATGACTTCGGATCTGAAATTCGATTTCGAAAATCTCAGGAGTCGGCCGACCGGCACTTGCTAACTGCTTTTGCTAAGGGCACCGCATGGCAAGAAAGACTGAAGAAAATGGCGTTGGATGCATCTTTTATACCCCTGGCGCACTGACGTCATGGAAGAGGCGACAGCAACCAATGCCGGACCAGGACTTTGGAATTCAGGCCGACTGCGGGTAGCCTGTCAGCAGGATAACCCAAGTGTAATGACTGCAACAGTGAAACACGATGAACATCAGCAGTGGCAAACTCCGCCCTGGATCTAGAAAACAAAGGCAAATTATAATGCTTTGTAAAAGTGTGTACAGAAGACCATGTGACAGCCTCTAAAAATGTCTTTAGTAGGGACACCCCTTAAAAAAGCTGCAAAAGTGGAGGCTGCTCTTGTGGAGTGGGTCCTCACTTCTTGAGGAGGAACCTTGCCATGAAAGGAATAACAAAAGGAAATACAGTGTGCAATCCATTTAGAAATGGTTTGCTTAGAAATAGCTTTGCCCTGAGCTCCAGGAGCAAAGCTGACCAATAGCTGAGCTTATTTCTGAAGATCCTTAGTCCTGTCCAAGTAGAATCTGAGCTATCTGTGTACATCAAGAGAATGTAAGGATCCTTTCCCCTATATTTTGTGGATTAGGAAAGAATGTAGGAAGGTGTACGGACTGATTAAGAGTTAGGCTAGAAACCACCTTCGGCATAAAAGAGGGATTGGTCCTCAGGGAGACACGATCTGCATGGAAGATGAGAAAAGGCTCCACAGCCAAAGCTTGCAGTTCTGAACCTTTCCTTGCTGAAGAAATAGCCAAAAGGATGCAGTTTTCCAAGAGAGAAACTAAGTTTACAGTGGCAGCTGGCTCAAAAGGAGGAAGGGTGGGCTTCTCAAACACAAAATTCAGGTCTCAGGCTGGAATAGGTGCCCTTCTGGGAGGTTTTAAGTTGCTAGCACCTCTGAGAAACATTTTCATCAGGGGATGAGAGAAAATGGGTTGTTCAAAAGAACAGTAAGCAGAAATAGCTGAAGCATGAATCTTGATAGAAGAAAAGGAAAGTCCACTTTGAAGCAATTCAGCCAAGTATTCCAGGATCAGAGGAAGAGTAGGCTGAAAAAATGATTCCCCTTTTTCCTGCATCCAATGATATAATCTTTCCCATTTGCCAGCATAGGACTTTCTAGTGCTAGGCCTCCTGGCCTCACGAAGTACGTCAACCACCTGCTGGGAAAGGGAAGAAGAAATGGATTGATTCATACAATGAGCCATGCTGCCAAATGGAGAGTCTGAAGATGAAGATGCAGAATTTTTCCCCCTTCCTGAACCAAAAGATCTGGTTTCAGAGTAAGATGCCATGGAGGAAATTGGGAGCGACTGCGAAGCAAAGGATACCAATGCTGCCTGGGCCAGTCTGGAGCTAAGAGAATGGCCCTTGGTCTTTCATCCCTGATCTTCAACAATACTCTGGGAAGAAGAGGAAGAGGAGGGAAGGCATAAATTGAAAGAAGTGACCAAGGGAAAGACAGAGCATCCACTTTCCAGGCTTTGCTGTGATGCTGTCTGGTGCAAAAAAGTGGCAGAAGGTGGTTGTCTGGGGAGGAGAAAAGATCCACCTGCGGTGTGCTCCAATGCTGAATGATGCTGTAAAAGACCGTTCTGTTCAGCTGCCACTCGTGAGGATCCAGGGTTTGTCTGCTCAACTGGTCTGCCAAAACACAGAGTCTCCCTGGAAGAAACTGAGTTAGAAGATGTAGGCCCAGTGATGCTGCTGTGGACCATAGAATCATGCTTTGTCTGCACAGGGGGTAAGAACGAGTCCCTCCCTGTTTGTTGATGTACCACATGACTGTGGTGTTGTCTGTTCTGACCAGCAGATTTCCAGGCCAAAGAAGATGCTTGAAAGCGAGTAAGGCCTGGTGAACTGCAATTCTTTCAGGTTTATGTGCAAGTGCATTTGCTGGGCGTTCCAACATCCATGTATGCATCTGCCATCCAGGTGAGCTCCCCATGCATAGTCCGAGGAGTCTGTGGTCAGAACTTGAATTGCAGGAGGTGGACGGAAAGGCATGCCCTTGTTTTTCAAACAGGCTGTCGCCCACCATAGAAACTCTCTGCAGACAAGGAAGCAGAGGAATAATCACTTCCAGGTCCTGTGTATGTTGACACCAAAGGTTCTTGAGGTACCATTGCAATTTCCTCATATGCAGCTTTGCATATGGAATCATGACAATACAAGAGGCCATGAATCCCAGAGCTTACAGGTATTTTCTTGCAGTGAGCTGGGACAGGCTTGCCAAGTCCTTTAAGTAAGTGGAAAGAGTTGTCTGCTTCTCCTGGGTGAGATATATCATCTGGGAAGCAGTGTTCAGACTCGCTCCCAGGAATGTTATCTCCTTTGATGGTACCATTTTTTACTTTTGCTAGTTGAGAGTGTAACCCATGGAAAAGAAGGGTCTTCACAAATTCCAAATCCTTTAACAGCTGTTCCCGAGACTTTGCTTGAATCAGCCAGTCGTTCAAGTAAGGTTATATCTGAATTTTCTTCTGCCTGCAAAAGGCAATGACTGGAGCCAGGCACTTTGTAAAAACTCTGGGAGCAGTAGATAAGCCAAATGGCAATGCAGAGAATTGAAAATGATACTTGTCCACTTTGAAGCGAAGGAACTGCCTGCAGCTTTCCCTGATGGGGATGTGCGGATAAACTTCTTTGAGATCCAAAGTTACCAGCCAGGAGTCCTTGTCCAACATTGATAGCAACTGATCAAGAGTGAGCATTTTGAACTTTGGAATCACCAAGAAAGAGTTCAGAATGGATAGATCTAGGATAGGCCGCCTGGTGCCTTTTTTTTTTTTTTTTTTTTTTTTACCAAGAAAAGTCTGGAGTAGAAGCTGTGGACCACCTGCTGAGCAGAAACTGATTCTATTGCCCCCAGATGCAACAGAGACCAAATTTGCTTTTCTACTAATGCCCTTTGATTTGAAGGAATGTCCGGGAACCCTTTGTGGACAGGAAAGGAGTGGAAAGAAAACTTGTGTCCTAGGGATACAGTTCTGAGTACCCATTTGTCGTCCGTGATGGTGGCCCAGACCTTTGCAAAAATGGCCAACCTTCCTCCTAAAGGAAACTCCGGGCAAGCAGGAACAGGCAGAAGTTGGACAAAGTCATTAAGAATGCTTGGACTGAGATGCAGGCTTAGAACTTCCTGACTTAGAAGTGGAAGCATGCCACTGTTTAGTCCTTTGAGGGTAGCCCCATGACCCCTAGCAGGTTTATAACCTCTGTTCCTAGAATGGTTCTGTCCACTGGTATCAGGAAACATCCAACTCTTAGAAGGGTAGTTCCTGCTAAAGCGAGGAGGCTGAACTTGCAGAAAGTCTTTAACTGCATGGACTTGGCCTTATCCTCCATCTTCTTGAGCACCTCCTCTGCTTTACTGCCAAAAAGACTGTCCTTGTGTAAAAGTACATCTAAAAGCTTGGCCTTGACAGGCTCTGGATGGTTCCCTGAGCCAAGCATGCCTCCTGATAACAGATCCAGTAGCTGCAGACCTGCAGGAAGCTTCAAGAATGTCAAAACCACAGTGTAATGAATGCTTGTTAACAAGACTGGCAGAATTAAGTCCTGCATATCGTTATTCTCCGCTAAGAGAGGCATACTGGAAATATTTGCCTTAATAGCCTCCAAGGTATGCTGCTGATACTTGAGTATATGAAAAAGGCAATTGGTAGACCTAACAGCAAGAGTGGCAGAGGTATAAACCTTCTTACCCCTCCTGTCTAGATTCCTAGATTCTCTATCAGAAGGAACAGGATTTCTGGTAACAGTAGCCTTAACCCCTTTAGGCCCTTGAGAAATAACCTCAGAGTCAGCCAGAGGATTACAATAAAGAAACAAATGAGAATCAGGAACTCTGTAGTACCCGTCGGGTTTCCTGGGAGCTGGAGTTTGGAGTCAAGGAATTTTCCCGAAAAACATCATCCACCACGTCCAACACAGAGGGAATAGCCAGAGACTTTTGCTGAGGCAAATCCAAAAATTCTCTGATCCTTTTCTTAGATTGAGGGTAGTCTTGACTTTCCCATTTAAAATGCTTCCTAAGAGTATTCAAAGTATCACCAAAAGAATAATCCTCTGGAGGAGAAGCAGAAGGAATTGATTCCTCTGCTTCAAAATCCTCAAAATGAGAAAAAACCTGAGAAACTTCCTCTTCATCAGCAGAAATGCTGGAAATCTCAGTACCTGAAAAAGATAAAGCTTCTGGGGAGAAAGCCCTGCCTCTTATGGAGACTGTGAGCCCCTAATAAGAGTCAAAAGATCATTAGCCATTTTAACCATCTGAGATTGAGGGGAACAAGAAGCAGCTGGAGCCCGTTTCTTCACAGGCTTGTGACTAGAGGATTTACCTGAAAGTCGGAAGGACTCAGGAGGCTTGGCTACTGAAGAGGTCATTGGTATGTGCCTGCTGTCACAACGAAGAATGGAGGCCTCGGAAACTGGAGTCTGCTTAGCCACAGGTTGAAGGTCAGAAGACAAAATGGAAGCCGGAGGCATGGAGGACTCAAATGGTCTCACCAAAGGCCTGTGGAGGCAAATCCATGGACTGCAGGGGCTGCAAAGGCGCCTCACTAACTACTGCCGGACTGACTACCAACTTAACGTCGTCTGTAGATTTGCCCCTCTGAAGCCTATCTCTGTCCTTGCGCTTCTTAGGAACAGCCAAAGCCTGAAGACCAGCAGATGCCATACTGACAAACTTGGGCCAAACTCCAAAGTGCTTAGCTAAAAGCTTAATCCGACGACAAATAGTACACGGATTAAAAGAAGCACATAGATCAGAGCTAGGTATGTCGTGGTCAAGGCCTAAACAAATAATGCAGTAAGAATGGAAATCTCTGTGGGGAATCTGCTTTTTACAGACAAGACAATTAACTTTTTCTGACATTCATAAGGCAAGAAAAAGAGGATCCCCAACGGGGTACTTAGTTGTAGATGACTTCCACTTTCGTAGTCTGAAATCAAAAAGGTAAACGGCCAACCGGCACTAGTGCAAAAAAGCTTTGCTTCGGGCTCCGCAGCAAAGACTGAGGAAGTGACGTCAGCTGCCTTCTTTTGTATCAAGGATATTGATGTCCTATACAACAGATGGCAGCAGACGTCATATTCCCCTTACCTTTGGTATTTGGTCCAATTGAGGGTTGCCGGGGGCCGGATAACCCATTTGTTAGGACTGCAACAGTGAAACATGAACATCTTGCTGGAGCTCAGTTGATGTAATGGTGCTCTCTTCCAAAACTGTGTGAAGGTACAAATACAGTGACAGCATTTTGTCCAGGGAGAGAAAGGCACTGTCTGCTGCTCTATCTACTAAAGTCCATCAGGAACTCACCTTGCCTTGCAGGGCATTAGATGGAACTTTGGTTTAGAAAAAGACCCATGTTTTGAAACATGCTTGCCTTGCAGGGCATTAGATGGAACTTTGGTTTAGAAACAAACCCATGTTTTGAAACATGCTAAGGTAAACTGTTGATCCTTTGGCATTTTCTCTAGAAATGTTAACTGACTCAGGCAATCAAATAAGCATGGGTAGACATGAATGACCTTGGTATTGCAAAAAGCAATTATGGGAGACGGGCACTTTACAAGTACCCTGGGTAAAGCAAACAAGTCAAAGGGCAAGATGTGTATTGGTAGTGAGCTTCCCCTTCCTCAAATCTTAGGGACTTACTGTGCACCTCTGTAATGGGAATGTGAAGGAAGGCATTCTTTAGAAACAAGGACACTGGAAAAGGAGGAGGAAATAGACTACATTGAAGTCTAAGCATCTTGAATTATGAAACTTTTAGGAATGAGTTTAATTTCGACAAGCCTAAAATCCATCTCCAAATGCATTCTTTCCTTTGCACTAGGAAAAGTCTGGAATAAAACCTTTTCTACTTTTGGTATTCTCTTTACATTATCTTGATCGAGATGGTCCTCAAGCAGAGGTGGGAACAAGTCAATTTGTTCACTGGGGACTGCAGGAACTCCTGCATATTGGGGGTCTACATGGGAACTGAAGTGTGTAAACCCCATTTCAAAACGCTGATTGCCCACTAGTCCTGAGTGATAGCTTCTGCTTCCCCAGAGAGAGGCCAAAATGCCCCCCTATTTTTACAAGAGGGCAAGTAGTTGGATGATGGGAGAAGGCGATGAAGGATAGGATTAGGCATCCAGGATGGGGGAGGGAGAAGTTTGCCAGTTAATAGCTGTTTCCTCAGAATGCTATGGCCTTCGGGGCCCCAGCCTTATTTTACTCTGCTTGTCATTATTTCTGATACTGTGCTACACTTCAGTTCTAAGATTTACATTTTTCCTGTTCAAGGTAAAGATTCTAGCCTTTAGTAGGGTAGCTTCTGCTACATCCTGGAGGTTAGGAATAACAAAGCTGTTTTATACACCGCATGGCTTTCACTTTTTCCTTCATTTAGACATCTTTTCAGCCAGGGGTCCAAAGAGGAGATTGCCAGACAGACATGTCTCAATCATCTTCCTAGTTCAGTAGCTGCTGCCCTGCAAGACTGATATAGTGCCATAAAGTATAGTTGTGTAAAATCTTAAACATAACAGTAGATGGCCTTCACTTCACTCCTGCAGTATTCTTTACATAAGGGATTCCCTGCCAAGGGTAGCCCAACATCCAGCCAGTATACCAAAGCCTTAACAATTTACAGATGTCGTAAGTGACACGTATGCTTCCCATACAAGCCATAGGGCATAAAGGTGATGTAATGGATGTACATACTTCAAAAAAGAATAGCCCCAGGAGGAACAATTATTTCTAGGAACTAGGAACATGTGCATCCAGAAGGAGAAAAAAGAAAATAATTCCAGTTCAGGAAGGCAGAAGGAGTAGGGCAGAGGAAAAAGAGGAGGAGAAGGGAGGGAGCAGATACTGCAACAGTGAAGAGGACATCTACTGTTATGGTAAGATTTTAGACAATTGTACTATGTCCTTCTATATCATCGTTGCAGTATTTTTTTTACACAAGGGAGAGTACATAAGAATAAGAGGAAACTTGGTAGGAGAAGGCACAGGAGCCCTCTAGAAACCCATGCAGGATAGCTCTAGCAAAACTAACTTACTCTGGAAACATCCAACTTGTAATGCTTAGTAAAGGTATGGACAGAAGTCCAAGTAGCAGCCTCAAGGATGGACTTGGTAATGCAATCCTTTGAAAAAAGCACAACAGGAAGTAACAGCTCTACTAGAACGAGCCTTTACAGAGGTAAAACATTTACCGTGAAAGGAATATCAAAAAGAAATGGCTTTAGAGATCCAGGAGGATATGGTTTGCTTAGAAATGGTCAAATCCAGAGATCTGGGATGAAAGGAAACAAAGTTTTTCAGATTTGCTAATGGATTTAGTTTTATCCAAATAATATCTGAGCTGCCTAAGCAAATCCAAGGACTCAAGAACCTTCTCACTAGCAGACTGCACAGAAGGAGAAAAGGAAGCCACATTAATAGACTGATTAGGAGGCAACTCATTAACTACCTTGGGCATAAAAGAATTAGTATGAAGAGACACCCTGCCCTTATGAAAAACTAAGAAAGGAGGAACAACCACAAGAGCCTGTAGTTCAGAGACTTTTAGCTGAAGTAAGGGCCAAAAGAAGAACAGTCTTCCAAGTACAATGTTGCAAGGAAGGCGAAGTTGCAGGTTCTAAAAGAGCCAGAGTCACATTTTCAGGCACAAAACTGAAGCCCCAAGAAGGTGGAATAGGCTTCCTAGGAGGCCTGATATGAAGGGTGCCTTTGAGAAAGTATTTCACCTCAAACCTACAGGCAAGAGAAGGAGCCAAGGCAAAACAAGCAGAAGTAGCTGAAAGGTAAGCTTTAACTGAATATGTCAACCCGGCATGGAGCAGTTCATACAAATAAAAAAGAGAAAGTACAGTTGTGTACACTTACCATAAATGTAGATGCTCGAGTGTATTCACTGTTGCAGTCATCACATTTGGATTATCTGCCTACAGGTAGCCCTCAGCCGGCCTGAATACCAGAGTCTTTGGATTTCTGCATCGGATGCTGTCGTTTCTTCCTTGACGTCAGGTCGTCAGGGTTATAAAACATGCAGCAGATGCCATTACATCAGCTTTTCTTGCCCCAGATGTCAGGTGCCCCCCACAATAGGAAACAATTAAATGGTATAGTAAACTCCCATCAAAAAGCAAATACACAAGAAAAAATAAATATACCAACCAGAAGGAGAGGTAGAGCCAAGAGAAGTCAGGGGGCTGGAGTGAGGGTAACTAGGACTGCAACAGTGAATACACTCAAACATCTACATTTATGGCAAGTGTACACAACTGTACTATGTTCTTCATGTGTCACTGTTGCAGTCATCACATTTGGGTTGATTCCCAAAGCTAAGGAAGGGAGGAGGAAGTTAAAGAGCATTAGGGCCAGTTATTAATCCCTGCAAGACTGCAGTGGCAAATCCAGCTCTGGATTTAGAAAAGATAGGCAAGTGGTAATGCTTGGTGAAGGTATGTACAGAGCTCCAGGTAGCAACTTCTAGGATGTCCCTGCTAGGGACCCCTCTGAGAAATGCCGCAGAGATAGATGCAGCCCTGGTGGAATGTGATCTTATCCCCTGTGGGGTAGGTTTTCCATGGTGCTTGTAGCAGAAATGAATGCAATGGGCTATACATTTGGAAATGGTTTGCTTTGAAATGGCCTTCTCCTCTGCCCCTGAAGCAAAGCTAACTAGCAGCTGCTCAGATTTTCTGATAGGCTTAGTAATGTCCAAATAGAATCTAAGTTGTCTGTGCATGTCCAGAGAGTGCAGTAGTCATTCCCCTTTGTTTTGTGGATTAGGGAAAAAAGTAGGCAAATGAATGGACTCATTTAGGGCCACAGAAGACACCACCTTGGGCATAAAGGAAGGATTAGTCCTGAGGGAAACCCTGTCCACATGGAAGATAATGAAGGGTTCCTCTGCCATGAGGGCCTGCAATTCAGACACTCTTCTTGCTGAAGTGATGGCTAGAAGGAAGGCTGTTTTCCAAGAAAGGAATTTCAACTCTGCTGCTGTAGCAGCTGGATCAAAGAGGGGGGGGGGTGAGCTTTTCCAATACAAAGTTAAGGTCCCAGGCTGGAGTGGGAGCTCTCCTGGGGGGGGGGGTCTTAAATGTTTGGCCCCTCTAAGGAATTGCTTTAGCAAGGGGTGAGAGAAGAGGGGTGGGCTCAGTATTATAATGTGCTGAAATGGCAGAGGCATGAATTTTAATTGACGAGAAGGCTAGGCCCCTGTGGAGCATTTCTGTTAAGTACTGTAGAATATGATGTAAGCTGGGTACCGTTGTGCCCATCCCCTGAACCAGGCTTCAGGAACAGTATATTTTCCACTTTTCAGCATAGGATTTTCTAGTACTAGGCCTCCTTGCCTCCAGAATGACAGAATACCTGCTTACTGAGGGATGCTAAGGGAGAGCTCAAGGAATTAGCCAGGCTGCAAGGTTCAGGGTTTGAAGCAGAGGATGGAGAATCTGGCCCGCCTGCTGGGACAGCAGGAAAGGGGTCTGAGGCAGGTGCCATTGCTGTAGCAGTGTCATACTGTGCATGAGGGGGTACCAGTGCTGGCGTGGCCAATCTGGTGCAATCAGTATTGTCCTTGGCTTGTCCTATCTGATCTTTAGTCGAACCTTCGAGAGGGGAGGCAGAGGGGGAAAGGCATAAACTGAGAGGCTTTCCCAGGTAAAGGACAGGGCATCCACTTTCCAAGCTTGGCTGTGGGGAGTTCTTGTGCAGAATTTGTTCAATTAGTAGTTCTGAGGGGAGGCAAACAGGTCTACCTCTGGAGTCCCCCCATTTGTTCCTCAAGAGGGTAAAATATTTTGGGCTCTAGTTTCCATTTGTGTGGATCCATGAGATTTGTGCTTAGGTCGTCTGCCAGTGAATTTAGTTTGCCTGGCAAGAATTGAGCTTGCAGGTGTACTTGGTAGCTCAAGGCTGTGTTCCAGAGCCATGGCTAGTCTGCAGAGAGGGTATGAGTGGGTTCCCCCCTGCTTGTTTATGTACCACATAACTGTGGTGTTGTCTGTCTTTACCAATAGTTGTCCTGGAAGAATACGGTCTTTGAAGGCTGTCAGAGCATTCTGTACAGCTAACATTTTTTTTTTGATTGATATGCAGGTGCATCTGTCTCGGGTTCTATTTGCCCTGAATGCACTGCCCTGCCGTGTTAGCCCCGCATGCATAGTCTGATGCGTCTGTTGTTAGGGTTTGGGTGGTAGGGGGTAGAGTGAAAGGGAGTCCCTTGTTGTGGTAGCAGGCCTCTGCCCACCAAAAGAACTGTGTCTTCATACAAGGAATGATAGAAATCACTGTTTCCAGGTCCTGAGAATGTTGACCCCATAGGCTTTTTAGATACCACTGGAGTTTCCTCATATGCAGTCTTGCATATGAAATTGGTAAAATGCAAGAGGCCATGAACTCCAGGGCTTGCAGTATTTTCCTTGCAGATAGCTGGGGTTTTGTGGCCAATAGTTTGAAGTAGGTTGTCAAATAAACTTGTTTCTCCGGAGTGAGGAATGCCATCTGGGAAGTTGTGTTCAAGCTTGCTCCCAGGAATACAACCTGTTGGCAGGGTACTAGGTGAGATTTCTTTTCGTTGATGGTGTACCCCAGTGAGGTTAGAAGTTCCTTTACGAATGCCAGGTGTTGTAATAGCAAGTCCTGGCTTTCTGCCTGAATCAGACAATTGTCCAAGTATGGGTAAATCTGAATATTTCTCTGCCTGCAAAATGCAATGGCAGGAGCTAGAAACTTTGTGAATATCCTGGGCGCAGTAGATAAGTCAAAGGGAAGTGCAGAGAACTGATAGTGCCCGGACCCTGCCCTGAAGCATAGGTATTTCCTGCAAGATTCCCTTATTGGGATGTGCAGGTAAGCTTCCTTTAAGTCTAGGGTTGCCAGCCAGGCATTCTTGGCTAGCATGGGAAGAAGCTGTTGCAGAGTTAGCATTTCGAATTTTAGAACTACCAGAAAGGTGTTTAGAATAGAGGGTCCAGGATAGGATGCCAGGAGTTGTCTTTTATGGGCATCAGGAAAAAGTCTTGAATAAAAACCTTGTCCCCTTTCTTCTGCTGGGACAGGCTGAATAGCCCTGATATTGAGAAGAGAGAGAACCTGCTGTTGGGGCCTCCACCCACTGATTTGGGGGTAGATCTGGCCAACCATTTGGGGTTGGTAGGGTGTGGAAGTGGAATCTGTATCCTTGGGAAACTATGTTCAAAACCCCTTTGTCCTGGGTAATGGGTTCCCAGTTTTTTTGCATGCAGAGCAAGCTTTCCTCCTAAGGGAGCAGGTAGTAGAGTAGGGCTTGGAAGGGTTAAGGTTAAGTCACTGTGCCATTTTTCCATAGGGGGGTGGTTTACTACTCCCTGCTTTGGAAGTGGAAGGCCCCCACTGCTTAGGTCTGTGCGTAGCCAAAGACTGTAGTCTAGGGGGTCTGCTGTTCCTGGGTTTGGTCTGAAAAGGCCTAGAAGGGATTGGAAAGGACCAGGTCTTTGAAGGCCAATGCCTACTGAATCTGGGAGGCTGTACTTATAGGAAATCTTTAACAGTTTGCATAGATTTAGCTTTTTCCTCCAATCCTTTTGAGGACGACTTCTGCTTTGTTGCCAATGAGGCAGTCTTTAAGGGAGCATCCAGTAATTTAGCTTTTACATGATCTGGCAAGTTTTATTCCTTAAGCCAAGCATGCCTTTTAAGTACAGACCCAGTGACTGCAGCCCTGCAATATGCTTCTAAAGTGTCAAAACCACATTGCAAAGTATGTTTACCAACTTGTTCTGCACAATGCATTAGCTCCTGTAATTCTTTGTGTTCAGTAGTCAGGAATCAACATCATTTTCAGTTTAAGTAGCCCCATAACATGCTACTGATACTTTAACATATGAAAATGGCAATTTAAAGCCCTAATGGCCAAAGTAGCAGAAGTGTATACCTTCTTACCCCATCTGTCTAAGGCTCTAAAATCTCTATCAGAAGGAATAGGATTTTTGGCAGCAGTAGCCTTAATGCCTTTTGGTCCTTGGGAAATAGTCTCTGGATCAGAAGAAGGATTCTTGAAGAGGAACTTGTGAGAGTCAGGTATTCTAATACCAGTCAGGTATTCTGGGAGCTGGAGGTAAAGTATCTGGGGTAAGGCTAGATTCTAAGAAAGCATCATCTACAATGTCCAGAACAGGAGGGATAGCTAAAGGCCTGTGCTGAGGTAGGAATAAGAATTCCCTAAGTCTCTTTTTTGGAGTCAGAGTAATCCTGGCTTTCCCAGCGGAAACGCTCCCTAAGAGAGTGTGCAAGGTTTCACCGAAAGAAAGATTTGAAGGGGAAGCAGAGGGAATGGAAATCCACTACATCAGAATCCACATAAGTAGATAAGAGCAAATCCTGGTAATCAGAAGGAGCAGAAATATCAGATTCCTATCAGAAGAATCAGGAAGAAAATCAGTTCTAGGTCTCAGAGAGGGAAGGCTGGCTTCCCCTAATTAAGGTCATAAGGTCATCAGCCATTCTAAGCATTTGTTTTTTAGGCATATGGGCCTGAACCTGCAGTTTGGTCGTCTGTTTTCTAGGCGTGGTGCGAGTTTTAGACCTGGATGAAAACGATGGCGTTGATTTAATATCAATGTCTGTAGGCCTGAATACACCCTCAGAAGCTGATGCCTGCACAGTGGCTCCGGACCCATCCAAGGTAGAGACATCCGCAGGTTCCATAGTCGAAGCAGCATCTCGCGGCATACCGGACTCCGTATGGGTCTCAGTAGAGGCCTGCAAATCAGAAGTAGCGGGTATCAGGGGCTGCGAAAGTGCCTCACTGAGTACTGGAGGACTGGCGACTAGCTTAACGGAAGCATCATCATCAGTTTTGGATCTATGCAGTCTGTCTCTGTCTTTAACCTTACTTTTTTTGGAAGATCGGTAGTCGGACGGCTCGACAAAGCCATTTCAGAGTACACAGAACGTGTGCGAAAGTAATTAGCTGCAAAAATAGCCAGACGACTAATAGTTTGGACATTGAATAAGGCACAAAACCGAGGGACTTCGTGGTCTGGGCCTAAGCAGGGGATGCAGTAAGAATGAAAATCTCTGAGATATTTGCTTTCCACAGGTAAGACCAATTGTTGATGTTTACGGACATCGGTTAGAGCAGGAGAAAGGATTCCCAATGGGGTACTTGGCTTTTTTTGAAGACTTCGGGTCTGAAACTCGAAAATAAAAATTTCAGGAGTCTGCCAACCGGCACTTGCGAACCGCTTCTGTTTCGGGCACAGCACGGCAAGAAAGACTGATGTAATAGCATCGGCTGCATGTTTTATACCCATGACGACCTGACATCAAGGAAGAAGCGACAGCAGACGACGCAGAAATCTGAAGACTCTGGTATTCAGGCCAGCTGAGGGCTACCTGCAGGCAGATAACCCAAATGTGATGACTGCAACAGTGAAACACTAAGAACATCCAGAAGGATCCCCAAGGAAAAGGAATTCTGGTTATGAGAAAGGCACTAGACAGAAAAACTCTTCCAATTGAACAAATATGACTTCCTGGTTGTTTTCCTGGCCTTCTGCAGAACTCTAAGCATGTCCTCAGAAAAAAGGTGCCTAAAAGGGATCAAAACCCTATCGCCCACAGCATCAGCTGAAGAGTAGACAATGGAGGATGATCAGAGACCCCTTGTTTTGTGTGAGAACGTCCATTCTGTGAGGTAACTTGTGGTGACTGCCCCTAGCTAAGTGAAGAAGAAAGGAGAACCAATGCTGTCTGGGCCAAAAGGGAGACACCAGCAAGATTTTGGGGGAGTCCTGCTTGACCCTGAGCAGGACCCTCTGAATCAGAGCAAGGGGAAGGAAGACACAGAGAAACATCCCCTTCCAAGGAAAAGATAATGCACTCACCTTCAAGGCCAGAGGGCTTGGGAACCTGGCACAGAAAAGAGGAAGTTGACTGTTCAAGGGGGGGGGGGGGGCAAGAAGATCCACCTGTGGACTACCCCACCGATGGGCAATGTCCAGAAACACATCTCTGTGAAACATCCATCCATTTATCAGCCTGTGTACTGGACCTGCTCAAAGAGTCTGCTAATATATTATGCTCTGAAGGAATGTAGACAGCCTGAAGAGTCACTTGATACTGGACAGCTTGATCCCAGTCCTGAACAGCAAGTCTGCAAAGAAGGTAGGACAGTGCCCACCCTGCTTGTTGATAAACCACATCATTGTGGTATGGGTATGCGAAGACAGTGGCCCAGGAAGAAAGAGGGAATGAAAAGCTAACAGGACAGCTCTCAGCTCCTTTATGTTAGCGTTATCTGACCCTTGATAGGGAGATCAGAAACCTTGGACCTTGAGGGAAATAAAGTGGGGCTCCCCATTCCCTCTCTGAGAGAAAAAAAAAAGTGCTTGAGATGGGACTGGAGGTTAAAAAAGAAGTCTTGGGTTGACAAAAAGCTGTTGAATCCAACATCAAAGGCTTGAGTTTTAGGAATGGAAGAAAAGGAAAGTACAGTTTTGTACCTACCATAAATGTAGATGTTCGAAGATCCACATTGCTGCAGTCATAACCTGTGGGTAGTCCGCTGTCCTCGGTCGGCCCGAATACCAAAGTATTAGGCTGGTGTCGGACATGGTCGCTCAGATCTGACGTCAGTACGCCATGGTATTAAAGCGCATGACCGACGTCATATCCTCAGTCTTTTCTTGCCCCAGATGTCAGAAGGCCCTAAAAAGAAAGGCCATAGCCAAAAACAGAAAAAACCTCCAAAACCCATGTACAAACAATATTTACAACCCAAACCATACAACCACTCCAAACTACAGAGGGGAAGGAGGGAGGGTAAATTGGACTGCAGCAATGTGGATCTTCGAACATCTACATTTATGGTAGGTACAAAACTGTACTATGTTCTTCATCTCACATTGCTGCAGTCATAACCTGTGGGTAGAATCCCAAAGCAAAGGTAAAGGGAGGTTGGCAAAATCATAAAGCATTGGGAGCTGCTAACATGCCCTGCAAGACTGCAGTGGCAAACCCAGCCCTAGATTTGGAATAAAGAGGGAGATGGTAATGTTTAGAAAAAGTGTGCACTGAACTCCAAGTAGCTGCTTCCAAAATATCTTTAGTAGCTACACCTTAAAAAGCAGTAGAAGTGGCAGTAGCCCTAGTGGAATGAGGTCTGATTCTAGCGGAATCTCCTTACCATGATGAGAATAACAAAAGCAATACAATGGCCAATCCACTTAGAAATAGTTTGTTTTGAAACAGGTGTCCCCTGAGAGCACAAAGCAAAAGAAACAAATAACTGTTGAGACTGTCTGAACCCTTTAGTCCTGCTCAAATAAAAACGCAACTGCCTGTGAATATCCAAAGTGTGCAAAATTTTCTCCCCTTAATTTGGGGATCAGCATAAAAAGTAGGCAAATGAATAGATTGGTTCAAGGCCACATTTGAAACCACTTTAGGCATAAAAGTAGGGTTAATGCAGAGATACCCTATCCTTATGAAAAATCAGGAAGGGCTCAACTGCCATGAGAGCCTGTAATTCAGATACCCTTCTAGCAGACGTAATGGCCAACAAAAAAGCAGTCTTCCAAGACAAAAACTTCAACTCAGATGTAGCTGCAGGTTCAAAAGGAGGTAAAGTAAGTTTTTCCAACACAAAATTGAGATCCCAGGAAGGAGTAGGAGCTCTACGCGGGGGTCTTATGTTCTTTGCCCCTCTAAGGAATTGCTTAAACAAAGGATGAGAGAATAATGGTGGGTCACAGTCATAGTGAGCAGAAATGGCTGCAGCATGAACTTTTACAGAGGAGAAAGACAAACCCTTGTCTAATAATTCTGTAAGATATCGAAGAGAAACACTCAAATTAGGCCTGGAAACATCAAAGCTCTTTGCATTGCTCCAAATAAAAAATCTCCTCCATTTATCTGCATAAACTTTCCTTGTACTAGGCCTTCTGGCCTCCAAAATGACATTCAAAACTTGTTGAGGAAGCTGTGACCCTCCAGGTTCTAGAACAGAATATGCCAGGCTGTTAGATGCAGGGACTGTATCCTGACTTTGAGGAAATGATTGCCTGCCTGAGACAAAAGGTGTGGAATTGAAGGCAAAGGCCAAGGAGGCTCCCGTACTAAGCTCCTCAGCAGAGGGTACCAGTGCTGCCGAGGCCAATCTGGAGCTATTAGAATCATGGAGGGCTTGTCCTGTCTGACCTTCAAGAGCACCTTGGGAAGGAGAGGCAGAGGAGGAAAGGCATAGACGTGAAGATTGCTCCAACTGAATGATAGAGCATCCACTTTCCAAGCTGTTGGATGAAACATCTTTGTGCAAAACTTTGGCAACTGGAAATTTAGTGGAGAAGCGAACAGATCTATGTCTGGAGTCCCCATATCACTGTCAACTGTCGAAATACATGAGGATCCAACTTCCACTCGTGGGGATCCACCATCTGTCTGCTCAAAACATCTGCTAAGGAGTTCTGTGCTCCTGGCAGAAACCTTGCCTGAAGAGTGAGGTGCAAACTGAGAGCAGTCTCCCACAAAATCATAGCTTGCCTGCAAAGAGGGTACGAATGGGTTCCCCCTTGCTTGTTGATGTACCACATGACAGTTGTGTTGTCTGTTTGAATCAACACTTGTCCTGGGTGAAGTAGATCCTTGAAAGCCATCAATGCAAATTGGACTGCTAACATCTCCTTCAAGTTGATATGTAAATATTGAAGTCTGGCAGGCCATGTGTCTTGAACCCATTTTCCATTGAGGTGTGCTCCCCAAGCCTTGTCTGAGGCATCTGTCGTTAAGATCTGACTCGCCTCTGGTCGGGTCACAGAGAGTCCCTTGTTTAGGTGACATTCCTGAGCCCACCACAAAAATTCCTTTTGAATGCAAGGTATTATCTGAATGACAGTGTCCAGATCGTGGCAGTGTTGCGTCCATACACTTTTGAGATACCATTGTAGCTTCCTCATATGCAGTTTGGCATTGGGAAGCACCAGAATACAAGATGCCATGAACCCCAAGGCTTGAAGGACTGTCCTTGCAGTCAGCCTGGACCGTAGAGACAATTGTTGGAAGTAAAGTGTAAGATTTCTTTGCTTGTCCGGGGTCAAAAAAGCCATCTGGGAGGCTGTATTCAGTCTCACACCCAGAAAGCACATTTCCTGAGAGGGTACTAGACTGGACTTTGTTTCGTTCACAGAATACCCTAGGCACCTTAACACTGCCATAACATACTGTAGATGGTGAAGTAGCTTGTTTTTGTCTTGAGCAAGAATCAGGCAATCGTCCAAATAAGGATAAATTTGTATTCCTCCTAACCTGAAGAAGGCTATCACCGGAGCCAGAATCTTTGTGAACACCCTGGGCGCAGTAGATAAGCCAAAGGGCAATGCAGAGAACTGATAATGTAAAGTCCCAGCCCGAAAATGCAGGAATCTCCTGCAACTGGGCCTGATAGGAATATGAAGATAAGCCTCTTTGAGATCCAGAGTTACCATCCAGTGATCTTTGCCCAACAGAGGCAGAAGTTGTTGCAACGTCAATATTTTGAATTTTGGAATGTCCAGGTATGTCTTGAGGATAGATAAATCCAAAATTGGCCTCCAAGTGTTTCCTTTCTTTGGTACAAGAAACAGGCGAGAATAAAATCCTAGGCCCACTTCTGACAGAGGGACCTGCTGTATAGCCCCCATTTGAAGAAGTAAAGAAATCTGTTTGTGAGCCTCCACCCTTTGCTGAGGAGGAATGTCTGGCATGCCTTTGAAAGGAGGCAATGTGGAAATAAAACTTGTAGCCTCGGTCTATAATGTCCAACACCCATTTGTCCTGGGTGACTAAAAGCCAGTTTTGCCTGAAGAGTGCCAACTTTCCTCCCAGAGGAGCCGCCAGACAGGAAGGATCTGGCAGCTGAAGATGCAGGTCATTGGGTCTGTTTACGAAAGGACTGGCCCCTGCCCTCACCTGTAGATTGTGCAGGGGAACTCCACGTTCTAGGCCTGAAAGAACCCTGAGCTCTGCCCCTACCACGTCTAGATCTGCCCTAGACTGTAAATCAGAAGGTAAGCCCATCCCTTAGTAGGCCAATTTCTGCTAAACTTAGGGGGCTGCACCTGCAAAAAATCCTTAACAGTCTGCATAGACTTAGCTTTGTCTTCCATTTTCTTTAAGACTGACTCCACAGGAGAACCAAACAAAACTTCAGACTGCAGAGGAGCATCCAAAATTCGAACTTTAACATGCTCTGACAAGTTCTGATCCTTAAGCCAGGCGTGCCTACGAATAACTGATCCAGTGGCAGCCACCCTGGAAGAAGCCTGTAAAGCATCGAAACCACACTGCAAAGAATGCTTACCCACCTGATCAGAGGCATGAACCAAATCCTGTAATTCCTTACACTCTATGCCCTCTGCCAAAGCATCTACCTTAAATTTTAACTGAGCAAGGAGAAAATTCTGGTACTTCAACATATGAAACTGGCAATTCAAAGCCCTCATTGCTAGAGTGGAAGAGGTATACACTTTTTTACCCCACCTATCCAAAGCTCTAGAATCTTTATCCATAGGAACTGGATTCTTTACAACAGAAGCCCTGACACCCTTAGGTCCCTGGCTAATAGTTTCTGGGTCAGCCCTTGGGCTCTTATACAGATATTTATGAGCCTCTGGCACTCTGTAATACCTATCTGGTTTAACTGGCGCAGGAGGCAAAGAGTCTGGATTAAGGGAAGCCTCAGAGAAAACATCCTGAACAACATCCAAAACAGGAGGTATAGCCAAGGGCCGATGTTGTGGCAAAAACAAAAATTCCCTAAGCCTCTTTCGGGAATCTGAGAAATCCTGACCTTCCCATTTAAAATGCTCCCTCATAGAATGCAGGGTTTCTGAAAAAGAAAAATCCTCTGGAGGAGAAGCAGAAGGAGTGGAATCCTCTGCGTCTGAATCAGAATAAGGAGGAAAATCCTGAATGTCTTCAGCCGAAGACTCTGAGTAATGTGAAGCATGTTCCAAACTTTCCACCTCTGGCTCCACCCTAGGCCTCTTATCTGGAGGGGGCATAGAACCCCTGATTAAGGAAATCAAATCTGCCATTTTAAGCATGTGTTTTTTAGGTACAGAACCTGCAGAAAGTACAGTTTTGTACCTACCATAAATGTAGATGTCCGATAGGAATGCATCTGCAGTCCTTACAAATGGGTAGTCCTGTCGTCAGGCAGCCCTTCGGTCGGCCGGATTCCAAAGTCTGGGTCTGGCTTCGGCTGGTGTCGCACTTCACCCGACGTCATCGCTGCAGTTTTTCGGGTATAAAGGCATCAGCCGACGCCATTTTCCTCAGTGTTTCTTGCCCCAGATGCCAGCTGCCCTCTTGGATGGCTAAATTTGGATAAATGCCAATGTTTCCAAATAGTAGAGAGCAAGCACATAAAATAAGCATGTATGTACATATATACAAACAAATACACCATAATAGATCCCCCCCAAGCTAGCTGAAGGATGGCAAATACCCTAGGAGTACCACAGAGGGGAAGGTGGGTGGGTAATCCTGACTGCAGATGCATTCCTATCGGACATCTACATTTATGGTAGGTACAAAACTGTACTATGTCCTTCAAGGATGCATCTGCAGTCCTTACAAATGGGTAGAATACCATAGCTAAACAAGGTGAGGAGGAAAAAAGGAGAGATTATGGTGTAGTTAGGATCCCTTGCAAAACAGCAGTGGCAAAACCTGCTCGGGATCTAGAGTATAAAGGTAAATTGTAATGCTTGGCAAATGTATGCACGGAGGTCCAAGTAGCAGCCTCTATAATGTCCTTGGTTGCCACTCCTCGTAAGAAAGCTGTGGTAGTGGCTGTAGCCCTTGTGGAGTGAGGCCTGATGTTCTCTGGAGTTTTCTTTCCATGGTAGGAGTAACAAAATCTAATGCAATTTCCTATCAAATTTGGAGATTGTCTGTTTTGAAATTGGTTTTCCTTCCTTTCCTGTTGCATATGCTACCAGAAGCTGGTCAGTTTTTCTATTGGACTTGGTCCTGTCCAGGTAGTAGCGTAATTGTCTATGTACATCCAAGGTATGCAAGAGTCTTTCTCCCCTGTTCTGTGGGTTGGGGAAGAATGTAGGTAGGTGGATAGCCTGATTTAAAGACACTCTGGATACCACCTTAGGCATAAATGTAGGATTTGTTCTCATGGACACTATCTTGATGGAAGATCAGGAAGGGTTGCACTGCCATTAATGCCTGTAGTTCAGAGACCCTTCTTGCTGAGGTGATTGCCAGCAGGAAAGCAGTCTTCCAGGATAAGTATTGTAATTCTGCTGTGGCTGCTGGTTCGAAAGGGGGAAGTGTCAATTTTTCTAGCACAACGTTCAAGTCCCATGCTGGCAATGGTGGTTTCCTGGGAGGTTTTACATTTTTAATTCCTCTCAGAAACTGTCTGAGCAGAGGATGAGAGAAGACAGGAGGATCCAAGATGTATTCTGCTGAAATAGCTAATGCATGTATCTTGATGGAAGAATAGGACAGGCCTGTATGAAAGAGCTCTGCCAAGTACTCCAGGATGTTGGCTATGTTTACCAGTGCCACATCTTCTCCCTTTGCAGTACTCCAAATGAGATATCTTTTCCATTTTGCTGCATAATTCTTTCTTGTTGAAGGTCTACGAGCCTCAAGGATTATGTCTTTATCCCTTTGGGATAAATTTGGGTTAATTGCTCTTATGTAATGTTCCAGGCAGTTAGGTGCAGAGTTTTCAGGTTTGGATGCAGGATGTTGTAGTTGTTCTGTGTTAACAGTAATGGGATCAGGGGCAGTGTCCATATTTGTTCCCGAGACATGCTCCTCAGCAATGGGTACCAATGTTGTCTTGGCCAGTCTGGAGCTATCAGAATGATCCTTGGACATTCCTCTTTGATCTTCAAAAGCACCTTGTGCATCAAAGGAAGTGGTGGGAATGCGTATGCTGTCAGGTTTTTCCAACTGAAAGATAGGGAGTCCACCTTCCAAGCAAGTGGGTGGTACGTCCTTTCTTTAGCTGGTGATTGAGTGGGGATGCAAATAAGTCTATTTGTGGTAATCCCCATTCTCTTGTGATAGCTTTGAAGATGTCCGGATGCAGCATCCATTCGTGGGCATCTGTGGTAGTTCTGCTCAATATGTCTGCTAGAATGTTTTCTTTTCCCGGTACAAAAATTGCTTGTAACTGAATGTTGTAGCTCAGAGCCACATCCCATAGGTCCAGTGCCAGCCGGCATAGAGGATATGAATGTGTGCCTCCCTGTTTGTTGATGTACCACATAACTGTGGTGTTGTCTGTCCTTATCATCAACTGACCTTCTTGGAGAAATGGTCTGAATGACTGGATTGCCAATTTTACTGCCAGCATTTCCTTTAGATTTATGTGCAGGCGCAGCTGGTCGGTCTTGAGTCCATAAGCCTTGTATGCACTTGCCCAGCATGTGTGCCCCCCAACCGAGGTCTGAGGCATCTGTCGTGATGGTTTGGCTTGGTTGACTGTTGCAGAAGGGCATTCCTGTGTTTGATTGACAGGCCTGAGCCCACCATAGGAACTCTTGCTTCAGGCATGGGATTATTGGAATTTTGGTTTCTAGGCTGTGCTTGTGTTGGGACCACAAATTCTTTAGGTACCACTGTAGCTTTCTCATATGCAGTCTGGCATGAGGGACCAGAATTATGCAGGATGCCATGAAGCCTAGGGCTTGTAGTACTTTTCTTGCAGTTAGATAGTTCTGCTTTGTTAATGCCAAGAAGTAGAGAGGTAGTTGCTCTTTCTTTTCTGCAGTTAGGAATGCCATTTGTTTTGATGTGTCCAGTTCTGCACCCAGAAAGGTTATTCTTTGGGATGGAATCAGCCTTGACTTTTTTATATTGACTGTATATTCCAGGGCTTGCAGCAGGTAAATGACTCTTTGTAAGCCTTCTGTTAGCTTGCTTTTGTTGTCCGCTTGTATCAGGCAGTCGTCCAGGTAGGGATAAATTTGGATCCCCTGAAGTCTGCAATGAGCAGTTACTGATGCCAGGCATTTCGTGAACACTCTGGGCGCAGTAGATAAGCCAAAGGGCAATGCTGAGAATTGATAATGCTCTGATCCTGCAAGAAATCTGAGGTATCTTCTGCAATTTGGTCGTATGGGGACGTGCAGGTATGCCTCCTTGAGATCTAGAGTTACCAGCCAAGACTCCTTGCCCAGCATGGGAAGAAGCTGCTGTAGGGTCAGCATTTTGAATTTTGGAACAATGAGGAATGTGTTTAAAACGGACAGGTCGAGAATAGGCCTCCATTTGCTCTCTTTTCTTGGTACCAGGAAGAGTCTGGAGTAAAATCCCTTTCCTTGTTCCATAGTTGGTACCTTTTCCACAGCTCTCATTCTTAATAGTTGAGATATTTGCTTTAGAGCTTCTGCCCTTTGAGTAGGTGGTAGGTTTGGCATTCCTCTCTTTCCTGGTAGAGTATGGAAATGGAACCTGTAACCTTGGTCTATAGTTTGCAAAATCCATTTTTCCCTTGTGATGCAATGCCAGTTCTTTGAAAATAAGGTTAGCTTTCCGCCTAAGGGTGCTTCCAGTTTTTCCCTGGTAGGCGATGCCACAGCCAAGTCACTGTGATTGTGTTGTTGTAGTGGTGGTGGCTGCGTCCGTGCCTCGCTGGTTGTTACCTTGCCACTGGCGTCCCCTGTAGGCACCCCTGGATTGGTTTCTGCCTCTTGAACGCCTATTCCTGCCTCTCTGTGTCTTAGAGGAGTCCGGAAAGGACCAATTCTTGGAGGGCCAGTTCCTGCTAAACCTTGGAGGTTGAACCTGTAAGAAATCCTTCACTGTTTGTACAGATTTCGCCTTCTCTTCCATCTTTTTTAGTACCTGCTGTGCAGGGGAACCAAATAAATTGACTTTGTCCATGGGTGCATCCAAAAGCTTTGATTTGACATGGTCTGGTAATGCCTGCTCTTTCAACCATGCATGTCTCCTGATAACTGTGCCAGTCATGGCTGATCTAAAGGAAGCCTCCAGTGCATCATAGCCACATTTTAAAGAATGGTTACTAACCTGCTCTATGTTATGTACCATTTCCTGAACATATTTTTTATCTAAAGATTCTTCAGAGGACAGCTTTTTAGTTAACTGGTCAAACAAACTCTTGATATTGAATCATATGAAATTGGCAGTTCAAAGCCCTAGCTGACAAAGTAGCAGAGGTGTAAACTTTTTTACCCCATCTCTCTAAGGACCTGGATTCCCTTTCAGAGGGGAGGGGGGTTTTAGTAGATGTAGTTGCTACAGCTTTAGGGCCCTGGGAGATAGTCTCTGGATCTGCAAAAGGAGCCTTGTATAAATGGTGATGAGTGTCCAGGACCCTGTAGAACCTATCGGGCTTAGCAGGGGCCGGAGGTAATGAATCAGGAGCAGTGCAAGCATCATTAAATGCATCATCTACAACAGAAAGAACTGGAGGTATAGCTAAAGGCCTATGTTGTGGCAAATGTAGAAAGGTTCTAAGCCTTTTTCTGGAGTCTGAGAAATCTTGGCCCTGCCACTGAAATTGCTCCCTCATAGCATGCAAGGTTTCCCCAAAGGAAAATTCCTCAGGTGGAGAGGCTGAAGGAATGGACTCTTCAGCATCAGAGTCTTCGTAAGGGGAATAAGGAGCCTCAGGAGGGTCTGTATGTTCTGAGTCATCGGAGGAATCATCTGTGGATACTGGCTCAGGGGGCTCTGCTCTAGGCCTCTTCTCTGGAGGTGGATGAGAGGTCCTGTCTGGATGAGGCTGGGATCCACGAATTAAAGAAATGAGATCTTCAGCCAAAGAAAGCATATGGGAACTGGTGTTGGGCCTGTGAGAGGGGGGTTTTGGCAGGCACCGTTTTTGAAGCTTTGGCTGCTTTAGCCCTGGCAAAGGCCTTAATAGACATGGCTTCAGGAGGCCTAGCAGCTCCACGTGCAGGGGTTGAAATATCCAAGGGAATAGTGTCTGATAATTCCTGAGAAACCGCAACAGAAGGTTGGATTTCAGAAGCCGATTCTACCAGGTTAGAAGAGGCCTCGGTAGAAGGCATGGTTTCGGCTGAAGAAAGAACCGCTTGCTTGGTTTCGGCCGAAACCGAGACACTCGCGGTTTGCTTAACCGTGGTTTCGGCCGAAACCGTGGACCGCGAGTGTCGGTCCTTTTCTTTGCGTTTTTTGGTAATTTGTGTAGTCTGAGGATCCGACGGCATAATATAGGCAAAATCAGAGCCGAAAAACTGCTCAGCAAACTTCGACCGGCGTCTAAGCGTCCGTCGGTTAAAAGAAGCACAGGCTAGACAAGCTGCTACGTCGTGGTCTGGACCTAAACAAGGTAAGCAGTAGGAGTGGAAATCTTTATGAGGTATTTGTTTCCCACAAGTTAAACAGTTATTCACTTTTTCTGACATTGGCTGAGGCAAGAGAGAGTCCCCAACGGGGTACTTAGCTTTTTAGAAGTCTTCGAAGTAGTATTCGGTATGTAGTAATCTCTGGATCTGACCGACCAGCACTTGCGAACAGCTTCTGCTTCGGGCGCCACGCGGCAAGAAAGACTGAGGAAAATGGCGTCGGCTGATGCCTTTATACCCGAAAAACTGCAGCGATGACGTCGGGTGAAGTGCGACACCAGCCGAAGCCAGACCCAGACTTTGGAATCCGGCCGACCGAAGGGCTGCCTGACGACAGGACTACCCATTTGTAAGGACTGCAGATGCATCCTTGAAGGACATCTAGGACTGACACCAGAGGAAGGCAAACCAGGCCTGACCTTGGAAGGTACCTTAGAGACAGAAGGGGAAGGCCTAACCACCTTATGCAAAGAAGGGAGTACAGCAACCTGAGAGGCCCCCTCAGCCTGACCTGACTCCTGAGAGGCTACATCTTGCAAAATTAACGGCTCCCCCTGAGACTCAGCTGAAACCTCGGCTGGATCTACAGATTCCACCGTAGTTTCTAAAGAACCGGCGTCCGGAACGGACGACTCATCCTGCTTGGACTTTAACGATTTTTCCTTGCGCTTCTTAGCGGTAGCGGGCGTCGGAGGATCCGACGGCATACTGTAATTACACCGCTTACCAAAGACAAGCCTAGCGCAATCTAACCTACGTTTAATGGTGCGCTTATTAAATCTAGCACAAAAGTGACACCCGACTACGTCATGCTCAGGCCCCAAACAAGGAATACAGAGAGAGTGGTAATCCCTATGCGGTATCTGTTTCCCACAAGAAATACAATTATTCACTTTTTCTGACATCCGGAATTAACTGAGGCAAGAAAAAACAAAAATATTCCCCAACGGGGTACTTAACCCAACTTGGTTTTCGGTCTGAAACTCAGAATACGAAAATTTCAGAATGCCGAACGGCACTTGCAAACGTTGCTTCTGCTTTGGACCATGCGGCAAGAAAGACTGAGGATATGACGTCGGTCATGCGCTTTAATACCATGGCGTACTGACGTCAGATCTGAGCGACCATGACCGACGCCAGCCTAATACTTTGGTATTCGGGCCGACCGAGGACAGCGGACTACCCACAGGTTATGACTGCAGCAATGTGAGATGAAGAACATCTAGGAGATCCAGTGGATGACAGTGTTGAAGCCACACTGACTTGAGGAACCACTGTAGTTTTCTCACATGGAGTCTGGCTAAAGGCAGCATAGGAATGGTGGAGGCCATGAATCCTAGAACCCTGAGAAAATCTCTGGCTGTGACTGAAGCCACAGGAAGAAGAGATTGAAAAAAGATGATCAGAGAAAAAAGCCTTGGGTGGAGGCAGGGATACAGCATGGTAATGGTCTGGATCCTGCAACCAAGAAAAATGCGATCCTGAGAAGGAACCAGGGCTGATTTCTGATAAACCCCAGGCTTCATAACAGGCAAGCAGTAAACTGGAGGTGCCAAAGCAGGACCTGATTTTTTTGGCCTTTTTCTTGTCAGATGGCTGACCCTTGGACAGGAAGTCTCTGCCATAACACCTTGCACCAACAATTTAAGACAGTGGTTCTCTAGGTAATAGGACAATGAGATACAACTATGCAGGGTCTTAGAGACAAACCTTTGGCAGACAGAACACTGCATATGATTATGAGAAGCACCCAAAGCATCCAAACAGAATAGATACTGCTCGCAACAATCTTTATGGGGAATCTTCCTTCCACACTGACATTTTCCCTTTCTGAATGACATGTAAACGCACAATAAAAAAAGAACTAGATAAGAAGAAACCCCAGTGGGGCACTTATCTGAAACACATCTTGGTAACCAACACTTAAGGTGTGCTCAGACTGACGCTCAATGACAGCATTCGGCCTGGCAGAAAAAGAAGCTCTAAGGTATGTACGTCACCTTTATGCCCTACGCCTTTGTGTTAGGGGCATACACTAGTCATACGATGTCTAGAAATTCCTAAGGCTTTGGGTATACTGGATGGACACTGAGTTACCCTTGGCAGGGAATCCCTTATGTAAAGAATACTGCAAAGGTGATATGGAAGGACATCAATATTTCATGCCGTGCTCGATAAATCAAGTGCTGAGGTGACACAGTTCAAGCATCTTCCCTTTCAGTTTCTTGTCACTGATGATCCCTGCCTCAGCCTTCAGCTAATCTAGTAGAGACTCTTGAAACTTCAGCATGAGACTGTCAGTTAAGAGCTTTGAAAATGAGGGCAGCAAAGGTGAAATTCTGGGTCTATATCGGAACATCGAAGTTTTAAAACTTCAAACGTTCTAATATTGACCCATTTTGAGTGAACGCTAAAAATAGCGAAGCTGCAGAACACCGAATTCAAGGAAATAATTCGGTTGGCCGGTTCTGTGGCTTCGCTATTTTCAGCACCGTGGTGGAAAGTTACAGGTCGGGTTTAGGTAAGTGTGCGATTGTGTGGTCGTTTAGGTTTAGGGTGCGGGTTAGGTTAGTTAGGGTTAGGGCACGGGTTAGGTGAGTGTGCGATAGTGACGGACCTCAGGGTTAAGGTAAGTGGATAGACAGTGTATGTACAGTTTAGTGTAGTGTTAGTTGTAGGATTATAAGTGTATGCATGTGTATTGATATTTTTTAGGTGTGCTTGTGTTGTGTATATGTGTTTCGGAATAGCAATTATGTGGCTTAGATATTTTAGGTTTGATGAAATAGCGTTCGCTATTTTCATCTTTCGAGAGCGTGTTATAAACACGAAATTCTAGTCCTTCCCAAGTGGTTGAGCACTTTTCTCTTCCTGTCACTTAAAACAGACTTCTCTGTGCAGACAAAAAGGTTCCCTTGCTGGATTAGCTAAAGGGCTCTTGTATAAAAACTTTATACATGGGGTGGATCTGTCTTTCCTAATGCATCAATGAACACATCTTCCAGTACTTTTAAGACTGGAAGCACAGCAAGTGGCTTTAGCTTAGGCAGGCCCACAAAGAGTCCTTATCTTAACGTGGCCTGTAAGAAATCCTCTGCCTTCTATCTGAAAGCTTCTTTCTTCCTATGACAGGTATCTCGAAATAAGACAGCCTCTGGTGGAGAACCAGGAAACTGAATATGACACTGAAAGCACCCCAAGTATGAGATAAAAAAAAAAAATAAATGTCTTCTAAGTGTTAGGTCATCCACCTTGGAATCAGGTGTGTCCAAATCCTCCGATGGAGTAAGTTTAATTCTTTTCCTTTTAGCAGGTGTTCCTGATACCACAGGAATTTCTAAGGGAGGTTTACTAGACTTAAAAAAATAACTCACGAAAACCTACGCTAGATGGAAAAGGTTCTAGCAGACAGCCTGGGTGCTGGACTGTGATGAGGTACCACTCAGCCTCAGCTGTGTTAAGCCTGCAGGCATCCACTTTATCACAAATATCTTTGCCTAGACAATACTGGGCAAATACCTAACACTATTTGGTGTCTGCTAGCCTCCTCCT